>NW_027105103.1:45748-68101 GCF_000696795.3 Halyomorpha halys
TGATTCAATATGAGGAGAACAATAACCATAGACTTTTTGGGATGGGCATCTCTGCAAAGATATTACAAAAATCTCT
Source organism: Halyomorpha halys (assembly GCF_000696795.3). Taxonomy (NCBI): domain Eukaryota; kingdom Metazoa; phylum Arthropoda; class Insecta; order Hemiptera; family Pentatomidae; genus Halyomorpha; species Halyomorpha halys. Next base: position 45,825 of record NW_027105103.1, read on the forward strand.
GATTTTTATATTCTAATGTATTAAAATCAGTTAGGTGTTTATACTGTTAATTGTTGATTCAATATGAGGAGAACAAGGAGTTGTACAAGGAAATGTTGATTCAATATGAGGAGAACAATAGCCATAGACTTTTTGGGATGGGCATCTCTGCGAAGATATTACAAAAATCTCTGATTTTTATATTGTAATGTTTTAAAATCAGTTAGGTGATTATACTGTCAATTGTTGATTCAATATGAGGAGAACAAAGTCACATTGCAGTCAGTAGTAGTAATGACAAAGTAAGACTTATTTATTTTGTATATTGTTTTAAAATCAGAGTTTGGCCCATATATGTATGCAAAATTAGGTGATTTAATTTATTGTTGTAAATAATATATTATGTTTAGTTAATTGCAGTGATAACATGCTTGAAATGATAAAAAATAAAAATAACCTGTGCATTGTAAACAATTATGAAATTATTAATTGTTCTCTTTCACCAGATAAAACAAAAACGATTTTTTGATTTGTTGTTAGGGTTTAGATAGACACAAAAATCTAAATTTGCAACCTTGAAAGACGACCAAAAATATATTTTATTCAAGAAAAACCTCAAAATTTGTCTTTAAACTTTTATTCCATGCATAATATCTTGGGAATCCAACTTTGCAAAGTTGGACTTCTAGGCCAATGCCTTTTAGCTTCATAACTGCATCCCAATAAGCCAGCTCATTTATATGGTCACCACTCAGTGGTAATTTTTATAAATATTTATGTAAAAATATTACTTAAATCTAACAGATAAGTTTAAGGTCAATTAAAGAGTAGATTACCCATATTTAGTTTGGACGAATTTCCATATAGACATGAATATGATTCAAATTCTTAAAAAATATTGTATTTTTTCGCATCTTTATGAACACTCCTTACCAAACAAAAAAATAACTAGGAGTTGAATTCAAAAGAAATCATGAAATGATAAAAATTCAGGCATGGGCGTCTATCATCGAAAGTTGACGAAGAAGAAAGAGCTGCGTGGGATGACTGATGCCACATTGGAGATTGAATTGCCCTGTGACGGATAGGGACCCTATTGTACTCCTCCTATCTCCTTTCCCTCCCGGATATCTCTCGACTTCTGTTTGCTTTGCTCATTATAAAGAATTTTGTCGGGTTATCACCCAAAGGAGTGGGCGTAACGACTGTCACGATGAAAGCAAATCTCATCCAGAGATAACAAGCCTAAAATCGGATTGGTGATGCCGACCCGTTCGTTTGTACATTTTTTCAGATATTATGTAACCAGAGGTAAGAAAAAGGGACATAACATATAAATAATATAATAATTATTAAAATAGTATTATTAACTTTGTACTCATAACATAACTCCTTCCAGACGAATCAGAATAATTTGACAATTGAGCAGAAGGCACCAAAACAAAACATAATAAATTAAAGAAGTTCGAAAATATTGATAAACAAGCAGAGACAAAATGTGGTTGAGGAAGTATGCTATTTCCCATTGTCTACCTATATATAGGTATAATATGTGTATAATGTGTATAGGTATAATGTATACCTCCAGTACAATATCTACCTAAATATGTTATAATCCTCCATCTGGAGTAAATTGGTTTGTTAAAATAATCTGAAAGATGAATGATCCATTTGGACAGAATGTTAAAAAGTTGTAAAAGTAATAACAAGGGTTCCTATTCCAAACTTGCTGACAATTTCCTCTTATACGGCGCTATCAACCATTAGTCATTACAACCAAGAGGATGACAGCTTAGATTATTGTAACAAACTGATTTTCAAATTGGAGTGTTACAATTGTTTGTCTTTCCACCGTCCATACAAAATAATGAAAAGCTGTTAGATAAAAAAAAATCAAAATTCAACTAATAACTAGGGAGACAAGGAGGGTGCAACAATTTTTCCTGAATTTTCCAACTTAATGGAGGTTTGTGAAATTTCAATATTCAACATTCTTTTTTCCAGAAAAATTCTGGAAAGCTGACCTCTCTGAATAACTTGATTATAGTAAACTTTTGAAGTAATATTTTGACACAGTGTATGTAGGGGCTAAGAATTTACGGATCTTGTATAGCAGTCCTGGGAGCCAGACTCGATCAAAAGCCTGTTCTACATCAAGAACCTTCAATGTTACAATTGATTATTTATACCATTGAAAAGTATTACCTAATGTTTAACTCAGATACAGGTACGTTAACGCAGTTTGAAGTAGGTTAATATCCTATTTCTCAACGTTCCAGGTTTTCAAACTAATTGGGAGGATAAAATCCCTTTAACTCCTACGTCAAGACATTCTAGTCAGATTTTTATCACACTGATATTTTAGTCTTTGAGGTCCAGCACATCTATTTATTCTATTAGGAACTCACTTGACCCCTCCTTTCATTAGTCGTAAAAACATCATAAAAGACCCTGTGTGTCATGGGTTAAATGCATCACATCCCGGCGTGAATTTTACCAAAAATTTACAGAAATGTACTGTCTTTCTAGCATGAACCAAATAATATATTATATTAGATGATTATCTATAAGATGAATGGGTAATATTAAGAGCAAAGTACTTATAACATCCAGAGGATAACTGTGTATCTACCAGAATAAAATAAATACCGGTCTGGTACTGGAAACCGAAATAGAAATAGTGAGAACTATATTCGTTTGAACGTGATGCAGCTTAACAGATCAAATACAGTTATGATGGTAACTGATTCGCTAGTCCTTGTCTCTTTCAAGAGATGTTATAACACGAACTTCGTATTCTCTATGTAACAAATATTAAATGTAATTTGGGTAACAGCTTAACATCTAATTACTAAGTTTTGTTTTTGCGCAGATCTGGATACACAACTACATTCACGTAAAAGGGAGTTTACTTTGTTTTTAATGGATTTCCTAAATTATAAAGATAAGATAAATATATATCTTCTTTGTTCTTTATTTACATTCTTGTTTCTTGACTACTTAGGATTTAATGTATGGTATTTTATTATTATTTTCTTTTTTTGTTAATTTTACTATTATTACACTCGGTGTCTCATTACATTACTCCAATGCTCTTGACAAGTGTACCCGAGTACAAAGCTATTGAGTTAAATTGTGATAAAATCGAATTGTCTAAAAGGTCTGAGTTACAAACCGATCATCCTTATGCACAATGATATTCTTAGGAAGTATTTTCATCAACACTATGATCCAAACTACCTAATCTATCCAATGTATAATGTAAGGATCATTTAAGGCTGGTTGGACCCAGCGAGAGTCCGTCAAACTACGAATCCACTCAGATATAGCACAGTATTTCCAAGTCCAAACAAGAGACAACTTTCATGGTTTAAAGTTTATTTGTTCAGCATAGAAAGCCTGACTCAGTCTATTCTTACACCGCTGCAAAATGTTACAGCATGAAAAATGAAAATCATACCATTTTCTTTTTACTGTTTATCTTCATTTTGATTATAAGTTTAGTAAATAATATATAAATCAATCCTGGTCTGGCTCCTTTGGGGGATTTCTGAAAAAGACTTAGGAGGGCCCCAATGGGTGATAGTACCAGAGCCGGGAAGAAAAAAAAGGCAGTTATCTCACTCCAATTTTTTATTACTATAACGAAAACTATGTATAATTACTAATTGATACTTAAAATTAATGAGCTTGCCAAGTATAGGTAAGGGGAATACAAAAAGGCGGCTGTTTCAAAACCTTAATTTTTCATTCGGAGTTCTTCTTTAAAACTACCAACAACACTAGTAAACCTAAAATAGCATTATTTAAAGGAGAATAATTTTTCTAAAATTACTAAAATAAAGCTATTAACGTTCAATAGTTATCGAGATATAGCTTGTTAAAAAGCAACATTTCATAAAAATGTACAGAAAGATTAATAGTTATTGAATTTATTTTGAGAAATCTATACCTCAAAAACCATTTGATTGATCTATTGTCACTCAAAATAAAGTTATTTTAATGTACTATAAAGTAGTTTATGTTTCTCTTCGTAAAAGTATTGTTTTTCATGAAATTTTTGCTAAAATAAATTGATATGTAGTAGTTCGGAAAAAATTTCATGAGCAAAATTTATATCTATAAGTGAATGTCATAAAAACTACTACCCCTACGAAGAAACAGGTGATAAACTACTTTATAGTAAGTTAAATTAAGTTTTTTTTTAGTGCTGGCAGATATATATACATATATCTTATGGTTCCAGAAATAAATTTTTTTTCAAAAATCAAACATTTTATCCAACTACTAGAAATTAACATTTTGTGAATTGATTTTGTCAAATATCATAAAAACTACTACTTCTAAAAAGATAAACATTATAAACTATTTTATGGTCAATTTAATTAGTATTAATTTTAGTCCAGTCAGACATCTGTACGTAGAACAGTTCCTGAGCTATTTGTTTTCATAAATTAAATTTATTGTCCGAACAACTCCAAATCAATTTATTTTAGCAAATATCATGAAAAATACCACTACTACAAAGATAAACGTCAAAAACTACGTCGTACACTAAACTAGCTTTATTTTGAGTGATAATAAATATCTGTAAGTCAAATGGTTTTTGTGATATAGATTTCCCAAAATAAATTCAGTAACTATTAATCATTCAGTACATTTTTATGAAATGTTGGTTTAGAACATAAATAGCGTTATTTTTCAGTAATTTTAACAAACTTATTCTACTTTAAATAACGTTTCTTAGATTTTCTAGTGTTGTTGGTAGTTTTAAAGATGTAGAGCTCCGAATGAAAAATTAATTTTTTTTTCACGTTTTGAAAAAGTAGTTATTTTGCATTCCCCCTACCTATAGTAGACAGAAAAATCAATTTTGACAACTAATTATACATATTTATCATTAAATTAATAGAAAATTGGGGTGAAATAACTGCCCTTTTTCTCTTTTAGTGCTCTTGTATAGTACTTTGAGTCCTATTCTGGAAAATGGTCAAACATTAACAGCCTAAAACCACATATTCCACTAGTTTCACACTTAAAAAGCACATGGGTAAGGATAAATCTTTATCAAACTTTAGGCTATTAAGTTTTTGCATTGCATTTAAGTAAATTGCATCTAATTTGTTATTAAATAATAATTTTTATTGTTAATGGACTTGTTCTCACCAGGAAACCTAGTAACCGATTATAAGTGATTTTTTTATTTAAAATGAGAGTGAGAAATATTTTTAAATGTAAACAATTAAACATGAGCTAAAATTATCATCTTAATCCTTCTGTGATACACTAATAAAAAATAATGTGTAGTGAGGAAAAATGCTTATGAGTATGCCAAACATATGTGAAGAATAAAGTAGTCTTTTACAAAAATTGATTATGTTTTTGAGGTTTAAATAAAAAAATGGTCTTAATGACTTTATTTATAATTTAAATCTATAAGTAACCAAATCTTACAATTTTTTAATCATTTCTTCATAGAAATCACCTTTTTTCAGGACCTGTCTCGAAGGAACTCCTAGGCAACCTGTTCAGACCGGAACTGATAAAAAATTTGATCTCAAGGCGATGAAGCATCACCAAATTTCCCATTCCCTAGAGTCATACATATAAAATTTGCAAAGAAAGATTCCGTTTCAAAACAAATTTGAATGAAGAATGTAAATTTCGATGTATTATTCATAACCAGTTTATCCCGAGACTAATGGTAGAGACCTCTGGTTTTCAACTCTGTGGGTGTTCTAACAATCTGACAGCAATTTGCATACAGGAAGATTATAACCTGAAGGTAGGGTGTGTTTCCTCGTTTGTAGGGCAAGTATTTTGTTCTTGTCACCAACCAATATAATCTGTTAGTCCAATAATACGGTAGCAAGGCATTCAATTTATTAATGTTCGCTATAAGAGTTATACACATCATATTCAATCTGCAGACAATAATCAGAAATATTGTATTAGTTTAATGTAATTTCTGTTTTTAATATTTTTAAACGCTATATTGTCCTTTTAACTTGTCTCTAGAAGCTTAAGGACTATACTAACTTATAATATAATAAAATTATAATTATAATAAAGAAATTGACTGTAAAATAGACAATGGAACCACCACAAAGAAATTTAGCAATTTCTAGCAAAGTTAAGAGGAAAAATCATCCTAGAAATATGTTCATTTGGGAATCATGATGCTTATTATAAATTTCCGTGGGTGATAAGCAAATGAGAGATTCTTTCACCGTAATTATTGGAGTTGATTCAGTTAGATTTTTTACAAGGAGCGAAAATAGATAATTGATTAGTTAGTAACAGCCTAAAGCTGTTGTTAACAATCCCCGGATTGGTCGAATGAGTGAACAGTACCGTGGTACAGGTGCTGGAGAGATATCGAGTGAGAGTGGTTCGAGACCTGTTTGCCCACTCCAGGTTCAGTAGGTCGCAACTTGAAAGGCGATCTTTCACGATTTCATTAAATAAAAAAAAAAATTAATAATAGAGTCAAACATGACTTACTCAAACGCCAAACAGCTGTAATCAAAGGACCTGTCAAAAAATACAATATTATTGAAATACAAAAAGTACTTCAATGATGTGTAAATATTGAAAAAAATGTTATATACAAAATTTAAACAATATATGTATATAAAATTTAAAAAATGTATAAAATCTAAACGTGCTTATATAAATAATATATTGCAGAAATAGTTTTCATGATATATTATAATTGCTATTTTTCACTTTCAATAATAAACAGACAGAATACATGCAGAATCATTAACTTCAAATCGATAAAATGGGCAAAATAAGTATGTAAAAAGTTATAACTGTTCGAAAGTAGTGGAAACACAAGAGAAAGCAAGAAAATCCCTGTGTTTCAAATCTTCAAAAATTGATTTCTCTGTCTAATAACCTAGTAATAAAATCCCTTTACTACTATTATTTTTCAGCTATAAAATGTAATTCGAATAATAATTAATTATAGTCATAAACCATATAAATTATATCTTTATTCTCCTATTAATGATGATGTTAGTTTACTTTAGATTTAATTTTTTGAATGTTTATATTCATTATTTTGTTATAATTTAATTTATATATTGTATACATGGTGTGAATTTACTCTGTTATCTCTCTTATGTTACAGAATATTTGAACGGGTGAGTCAGAATATAATTCAGAATATAACAACACATGAATGAAAAATAGTTTATTATTCTGGGACTAGGTCCCTTTAGAACAATTATGAGGTTATTTTAATTTTATGACATATAATGCCCAAAAACAGTGTGGCCACACTTAATTATAACTTATATTAAAATTGCATATAAGTAATTATAGAGACAGAGATAAAAAAAAAAAAAAAATTAAAAATTAACTGACTAAATACATAAAAAAAAACAAACAAAAAGGTAGTTACATCTGTATTATTATAATATCGGGTTAGACTGGTGAAGTAAAAGGTAATATAATATAAGGGTTTTACACAAAAGAAGCATTGGTCCATGACGTACGTTGAAGGGAATGGAGTTCCAGTGATATGCTGCTAGGGTAAAAAATGATTTATCAAACGCGGCGGTTCGGTGAGGTGGAGGGTAGATGTCAGATAAACGGGATCTGGTAGTACGAGATAGAACTGAGAATTTGAACTGCAAGTTTTCTAGGATATAGGAGGGCAGAACACTAATTACCTGAACTAGAAAGGAAGCTAGGAAATACTGGCATCACAAGGATGAATAGAGCCACTTCAGGTCGGGCTGTATATGCGTATCTCTGGTGATCCCGAAAATAAATCGTACTGCGCAATTTATAAGAATATAGTTTAAGTTTAGATTCGAGATTACCCACAATATTCGAGTCCACCATATACTAGGCAGCCATAGTCAAATTGGGAGAAAATAAGCGAGGAAACTAAGAGTTGACGGGTTTTAAGTGGAAGAAGATAATGGAGATTGTGCTGGTCTATGCCTGTGTAAAGGTCTTGAGAGGTTTTAATAAGAGCAGACTGAGTAGAGTAGCATGAAGGGTTAGGGGGTTTAGTACTTTTGAAGGAAGCAATGTTTCTTGAATAACATCTGTAAAAGGTGATTTGATCATATCACGTTAAAGCGCCAGATTTTTCACCAAGTCTATGAGGCTGCGTGGACTCCTGAGGCCTCTAGAACTCACAGAGTTGACTCAAGGCAACAGGAACAGAGTATATTTACTCTGACGGATTATACTGTCTCAGCCGGATTCAAACCCGGATCCTTGAAGTATTTAACAATAAACACGCCCTAGCAATGAATTACAAATCAATTAAGATTTTTTCCAAAAACAATACATTAAGAAAACCTATAAAATTGCTTAATCCAGATAAGTAAATTGATTTTATTAACATATTATATTTTATAATATAAAATAGATTTTAGTGGTATCAATTTTCAGCTAAATCATGCTTCGTTTCTATATTAATAATGAGTGAAAGGATTCGATATAATTGGTACTATATCCCTAACCTTTAGGATCGCACTTTCATTTTTGTCAATACACCCTCAGCCGCTGGCTGCACACTAGAAAGTTGAATTAATCATTACAATATGTTCCAAGTTAGAACTCTCTCCCGCATGTTGAGATCTCCTTTAAAGGCGTCCGGCTGTCCGGCACCCGGCGAACGTCCAGATAGAGGACGCTGGAGTCACGGAGTTAAAGGCGGAAACTGTCCGTCAGGGGAGAGAAAGTGAATCGACCTCATCTCTGGTTTTTCGTTGTAGGAAAGAATGAAACCCGGCATAACAGACTGAATTTCTTTTCGAGCTTTGTCGTAGTAAATAGTTTTAAAAAAAATATTAGTAATAAAAAATCAAAACAGCTATATTAGGATATTGTCAGGATATCCCAACTCAAAGCCTTAGGTCTCCCAAATAATAGCAAATAACTAACAATCAAAATTAAAAACTAAACTGTCTTGAAGTAGTTTACTTTCTCTTTTTGGTTTTCCAAAATCTGGCCAGCATTTATATGACCTTATGTTTTTCGATAGAATCCCTCCTAGATCATTCATTACTCTATAAAAACATTAATCTATTTAATTCACTTATCAATCCAGTTTTCATAAACTAAAAATAAGTTCTCTGCAATAGTAAACAAAGTATTTAATTGTCAACGAGCACTAACTTTATATTATTTCTATTTTATAATTAAAGACTATAAAGGCCACCTCTTATTATTGTTATCAACTATTATTCTAAAGGTTTACGTCCGAAAAAATATATAGGATATAAATCGGGCTAATCCTGGAATGGTAAGGTTTGAAGGCGGGACGCAAATTGTAATGCTGGGTCAGACTATAACTTATTTTCAGTTTTCCCTATTTAGTGAATTTTGAAAAATCATACAATATTTGCTACTGAAGTAATTTTAGCTCTTATAAAAGTATATATTAATGGAAATAATAAATAGGAACTGAATAATTATTAAGTATTAATATATGAAGTGGACCATAATGTTGACATCAAATTTCATACTTTGGACTAGGATTATGGTAAGTAGGCAGCTACAGATAAGTGAATGCTACCCTGAAAATTCTATTCTCCCCCTTTCACTTGAAAATGAGTACGTAAATTATACTAAAACGTCGGAATAAACTTCAATTGGTATTATGAGGAGGTAGCAATTTAGGTTTTGTCTCACTTTTTGACAACTGAATTTTTAATTGAATTAATTAAGCCGTCATTACAAACTTTAGGAAATCACTTCATTAGTCTATTACGTTTTTTTTGTACGAAATATCCTATCTGGATGCACCAGACAACACAACCATTGGGTGCCGAAATCGCGCAATAATATCCGTCTACTCGTTGAGTGAATATATTTAATTTTTTTTCTTTGAGCCTTAGCAATATTGATACCGTATTCAATTACTCATTTCGTCAGGGGAGTACGAAAAAAAAAATTGATACCGAAACTCATCATATTATTTCTCTACTTTATACGCACTTGTTCTGAGGATCATTGTGGAATGACCGATGACTTAGGTGCCTAATCCTTCAACAAAGTAGTTTCAGACCAAAGCCGTGAAAGGGGAACGGGATGTTTTTTCATATTTGAATTTTAGATTGCTTGTATCCTGAAATGTAAAAGTTGTAATGCTTTTAAGATCAAGTCAAGTAGTAACGTTTCATTGTAGTAATAAAATTCATAAATAATTGTGTACAAATAAAGCAAAATAAGTTCACGATATTAATATTTACTTATTACAATATAATAACATTTACTTATTATTTGGTCATTATTCAAACCTACTTAGGGTGAGCGGGGTTATTCCACAGGCAAGAAACCTATTCTAACCAGTGTAGGAAGGTCGCGTTTACATCCTTTGAGTCCGCTGCGAAATAGAAGTACCCATCCAGATCTCTGTTTGTCATATGCAGTAATGTGTTGTACCCACTGCTGCGAACACCCGTATTGTCTAATAGGTAGGATAGGGTGATAAATAAATAAATAATACCCACCCAGATCTGAATCGAATTGGTGCCGCAGCAAACTCGAGGTTGCAAAAGTATTGCCTCAACTCGCTGGCCTATAAAGGTCTCGATATTGAAATAACATTTAAATAACCTAATAATAAAATTGCCTGCATTAATATAAACATACACTACCCGGATCCTATACACCTATATAATCTTGTAATAAAGTATCCTAAAACAGAAGTCACCCCTGCGGGCCAAGTTCAGAGGTCATAGGGCAAGAGGGAAAGCTGGTGGGATAGCGTTCCATTGGCCGAACGCCCACGTCCTTAGAACAATGGCCTGCCCACTGCACGCCGCCACTTTCCCCAATTATGCCAAGATGATGATTCGAGAAAGAGTTGAAAATTAGGTCTAAGGCGGCTAATTACCAGGATTGGGGTCGCCAAGTGTTTGTGGTTCTTCGGGGCTGGGAGTTTTCCGAAGGTTATTCCCAACGTTCAGAATGCTGAGAAGGGATCGTTTTCGTGTACAACTTCACTCGTATTATTGTTAACGATGTTTTCACTCATTTGCTGAAATTACTGTCATCAGCGAGGATTTCCCTTAAGCATCTGCAACATGTATTGCTAAGCGTGTTCATTTAATAAAATCTACTGAGCCGTAAAACGAATACCGTGAGGACTAGAGATAAGAATTGTTTACACTTGGTTGAGAATACAGGTATAATAATTGTTTTTATTGAAAGCAAGTTCAATCCGATTTTTTTAATATGTGATGAAAGATAAGCTAATGTAATCTGACGGTAAAGTTCATATACAACTAAGGAAATTAAAATGTTACAGGTCCCTAGCAATTAACAAATTACCTTTAGGAACGCCTAGAAGTTAATATGTATTAGAAAATCGTGACATCAAAGTTTATCGTGTCATCAATTCCTACAAAAAAAAAATTAATTGCAATGAAAATAACTTTTAACTATTCAATAAAAAGTTAATGATAAATTGGTTACCGGGCAACCATAGCAACAATGAGCAAATAACTAATTCAAAGTCAGCTTAAAGCGATAAGCTTATTTCGTGTGAGCTTATGAAGAATTGTCCCTTCGTTTGAATTGATGCAATACTTAGGAATAGTTACTTACACCGAGGAGATTGGTAGCGAATCTATCGAGTCCAACGGTAGAAAAGGAAATTATACTATTTGAAAACAGAAGTAACTTGAACCATTGAAGAAACTCTAAGGTTGAAAACTAAGGTATTGCATCTTCTTAGAATTTACGTTTACCTCAAGCTTAATAATGACGATGCAGCTGGCCGGTCACTATGCAGCCTCCTTACAGGGTTATTACAAATAAACATTAAATGATTAACCATAAAATAAAGATTATTTAAAAAAACTACCAAGAAATACAATATTTTAAAAACTGGAATTTACAGAAACGTCTTACGCAGAAATCAAGCGCACGGAAAATTAATTGGCCACAGTTAAAAAAAAAAATGTACTAATCCGAATAAAATGGAACAACGAATTGATGTGAGTTCGGCTGACAACCAAATCGAAAGCTGATTCCGACTACTCGCTATACCGAAAAGGTTTGACGTGAAGGTGAAATCATGTGTCCATTAACTTTATCTTTATTGTTGGAGTCAACCGCCAGTATCTTAAGCTAGCTAGTGTTGTGTTTGTTTTCTTATGTAGGGTCAGTGGTTTATTTTTAGTCAACATAAATATTAAACATTATCCTATGAAAAAATGTATACAATGTGTTTATAAGCTGGTAATATGAGATACCAATAACATCATAATATAAAATATAATTTTTTTTTTAATAAGTTAATGTTTAGCATTGTAGAAAATTTAATCATCTTAAATGATTATCTGTCGATCCAATGACTTTATTGAGTTGCTGAACGGGATGCTATGGATACTAAGTCAGTATTTTTGCTAATATGGGTCTGATTAATTTTTATGTTTTAAAGAAAAAAGAATGTTTTCAATAACCATGAGGGAATAATATTTGCTCTTCATCACAACTTTTTTACTATTTTTTTTTATTATTACGATTTTTTAGAGAAAGAATTCAATCTAAAAAAAATGTAATGGATTTAACGTCCTTTTATAATTTATTTATTAGTTTTTTCCATTTTAAATATGATACTAATAAATTCTGAACATTTCAGGGTTCATCTCCTAATCTTCAGCATTATATTAATTAATAATACTCAAATCAAATTAAATGCATTAGCCCAAATATACAAACCAACGACCGAAAGTGCATAGTTTGACTAAGGGGGCTGTGGAAATTTTTACCTATTACAACACTCTCCTTACCTTGATGGTAGCAAAACTAAAAACGTTGAAAAATTATTTGAAAAAAAAAAACTTTTCCACTCAGGCATAATAAGTGGCTAGAAGAAGGAATAGGATTTGAAAGTAGTTTTTTTAGCCTTAAACACTAGAACTTAAGTTAATTTCTTCAATGACTTTTACCAGTATAAGTTCAGTAAGTTATCAGAAAGTTATGAAAAAGAGAATTGAAAAACAATTATTACTTATGTATCAAATATAATAATAAAAAATTACCTATTTACGAGCTATTTCCAACGTCTTTAAGTGAAATATAATGTTATAATACTCAATAAAAATAGTTTTCAACTCGTTATGGTTATTTGTACTAACAAAATGTTTCAGTTTACTAATTTACTTTAAAGTTAAAAAAAAAGTTTTCAATTGTGTAGTGAATATAGTCGTATTAACTTTGAGTAGAATACCCTAAATTTATCATAAGTTTTATATTTATGATAAAATATAATAAAATATACTATTTTTAAAATAATTTTTTCTCTTAACATTCTTTTTTTTCTTCAACATTCGATCCTTAAGCTAAATAGTTTATAATTTTTAATCTTACAGAGTATTATGCTCAAGTTATCCATTAATCAATTACACTTATATACACAAAGATACGTTCTGCTATATTGGAGGGTATCGCAGGATTGTAGCCTTCATCAGGGTCCCTGCGATGGAGATATCAAGGATCCTCCCACAGATATCGAGGATTGGATCTGATCTGCTGCCAACGGAAGTCTACTCTGCAATATTGGTCCATTTCCCCCATGCTCTCTCTATTCCAGTCAAAATTTAACTAAAAAGCCGAAATCGCGATATGTGCTGAAAGAAGGTCTAGATCATGGCTACCGAAGTGTGATAGCTTTACACCAGTCGTTGCGTGAGAATGCTTTCCAAGAATGGGTCAATTGCATGTGGCAGGGTATTGATGCTCGCCATTTGAAAGAGACTTCGAAAGTTTATAGATACGTGTGTGAGAAACAGGTACTCTTGAGGTCAGAATGGCCGAACGCTCTGAAACTTAATATTAATTAAGCACCCCTGCGTGAAGCCCCAGGAGCCAGTTGAAAGAAAGGAGAAGTTGGGTCCCTGTGTCGCAAATGGGGATAAAGCGATCTTGATGGAAAATATTATTTTGGACTCCCTGGGTATCATACAGCATCAACTGGATGGAAATTAGCTTTTGTATATTTTTTTTATAAGCTTTTTAATCTGTTCCTTTGTATTTTCACTTATTTATTCTTTTAACTAATTATTGTTTTTTAAATCTATAAATTATTTTTGTTAAATCTATTTATTTTTTAACTGATTTATTGCTATGGCTGTTGTGTTTTGATTTATTTTTGTATTGCTATCTAATGATAAATTATTTTGTTCAACGAATCAAACGATAATTGCAGATAACCGGAGGAAGGAGGTAAGGAGAGAGTGAAGTAGGGAGGATAAAATTGTTAAATAGGGAAAAAATAGTTAAAATATACAATATATAAGTATTATTGATTGTAAAAGGAAAAGGTAGAAAAAAAATTGTTTCTATATTATGTAAATATATGTATTGTATATATGGTATATTCGATCATGGATTGATTGGTATCTTGTGTATTATAGCAACCCAATGTATTAGGGCAGTATAGCTAAATAAAGCATTTCTCTCTTATAATTCTTCCCACTTGGACCACTAGTATTTCCCTGCTTTGCTCCTGCTCTCCAGTTTCGAATGCCCAGAATGGACAGAGCATCATCCGCCACGCCGTCAGCACAAGGCAGCCTAGGTCAACCATTCGACTCCGTTTTCTATTTACTATAATATATTAATAAGCTGCTTATTTAGTATATCATTTTTGTTTAATTTCACTGTGGTTGTCTATTTGGAACTTTACCTCGAGTTGAGATTAAATATGATTTTGACGGGATTTATCTTTAGAACACTGGACACACTCTTATCTCTTATAGGACATTTGCTTTTATCGTTTTTTCCTGCTCACTACTTGATTATTTGATTCCAATTTGTATCAATACAAAAAAGTAATAAACCTCGTTCTATCCATTAAACTGAGCCTTATCTCCCTCTGAAATCACTGATTTTTTATAAGAATTGAGCGATCAAAAGAGGGACGAATAAGTAAAACAGCTATTTAAGAAAAATCTGAATTGCTATAAGACTGGCAGCTTTGAATTGTTTTTATTTTGAAATGTAAAGAATTTGATAAAAATCTAATTAGATAGCTTTGTATATTTCTTTTATTAATAATGATTTTATATTTTGAGTTTTAGATGATTTTCTTGAATATAACCTTTCTATGCAGGGCTAACATAACTTTCACTACTTGGAGCACTTTTAAACTTTTTAAATAGACCTATTTAATTAATTTTTAATAAGAAATTTTGATTTATATTTTCTGTTCCTGCTGTTCAACTATGTTAACCTTACATTTTAAAGATGTTATAATGTTTCTTCCATTTTCCTTTAGTTTCTGTCGAAATGATGCGTTGGTCAGCCATAGTGTAAACTGTTATACATAACTTAAATGTAAATAGGTAAAAATAGCTGCCGTAATTAAAGTATTGATTATAGTATTTACAGCAAAGCTACTGTCACGTTAACTGCCACATGTATATTCCTTAACTGTGTACTGCACTACGTTACTCTCCTTATCGGTGATTCAGATGAACAATATTGAAAGATATGTTTTTTAATTATTTCTGTTCTTAAACTTGATTCTATGCAAAGTAATTCTATAGTTATGACACCATTACTATCAGGCAATATCGTCACCATGTAAGCAACTCTTAAAGCAATATTGCTTTTAAAGTTTGTATTGTATATATGCCTACTGTAATAACAGTATCAATGTATGCTTTTTACTTAATTAAGAGTGATGGATACAAGTTGTTGTTGTCTGTGGCTTTAGGGCGTAAAACTCTGAGGTCATAAACGCCCATAGTTAGACGGATAAATTTAAATAACTACATCTTATCATACATTGTTAAATGAAAGTAAGTACAAAAATAAATGATTGAGCTAAAGTTAATTATAATAAAGAAAGGCACTGCGCCAATATCTCATGGGCCCAGATTCGAATACAGCTGTGGCATATAATACCGATAGTCAACCCTGAGGGTTCAGGAGACCTCTTTGGGGACACCGAATCTTTAAAATAGGCAAATAACCTAGCTGCCGAGCGTAATCATGAACAAATCACCTCCTTCCATAACCGTTGTTTAAGGAACAGTACTTCCTTTTATTGTTTGTAGCGGCACATGTTTATTATTTTAATTTTATTTAAAAAAAAAATCATAAGAAGAAATGCTGCAGCGGAAAAAGAACGAAAGTATATCTGTAATTCTTTACAAAATAATAATTCTTGTTAAAGGTGTTTATATATACACACAAATATTTAATCGTATGTGAAGCTTTAAATATTTTAGAAGATGTTTACTAATGACTATTTGTAATATTCAAGCAAGTACTACGGTCAAGTTATAGGAAAGTTTTCAATAGTCAATATAACTTCTTGAAGTAATCGTTTCAGACGCACTTAGAAATTGTTCTCTAGTATTGGCAGGTTCTAATAGAGTCGGTTCCATGTAACGCACCCGGTTACGGTAGATATCCTGTTCATCGTGTGAGTGGTCCAGTCACTGCAACCTTTCTCCTTCGACTCTCACCGCATCTGTACCCCCGCACTGTCAGGAGACAATGTCCGGCTCTCCCTGTTCGAAAGAGGTTCTGTCACATCTCCGTTCAGACCTAGCTTTCTAATTGCGGAGGAAGTGACATTGTCCAAGGGAGAATTCCGAGAAACAAGAAAAAAACTGGGTGAGTGATGGAAAAAACATTAATGATATCTGAGTGGCTTTAAACTCTAACTGTAATTAAATCTAAACCTTACAAATATTTATAGAATTTAATTCAAAACTGTACTGAAACAATAATATTCATAAAAGGTTATTAAGAATCTAAAAAAGAAGGATATTTGATCAACTGAGAAAGTGTAGTGTTTATAGGAGAAATGGAACTCCGGTAAATGAAAAATCCATGTCTATTGTTAAAAGTTAATTATAGATGGATGCGTTTGTTGTATTAATGTTAACGAACAGGAATCTTTGATTGTAATCTGTGATTTCGAATGTTTATTTAATTTCTATTTTTTTCAGTCGAAATCCACAGTCCAAATATGCATTTATCGTCTAATAACAAAAAATAAATATTGGCTGATTGCTTCTGGGTACACTGATTTCTTAAGATTATAGATCAGCAGTTAAAAATATATATACAAAAAATGTATTTGCATACTTCAAGATTATAAAATAAAAATGTCAAAATCCAGTTTACATCGTTGTTTTCTTACAAACTTAAAGAAAAATAATCAAAAATTGTTGCTACCTTAACGTCATAATCACGAATGTGATTATTTCTCTTTTTAGGAAATACTGACATGATATTTTGAAATCTAAGCACAGCTATAACCAATATTTATTAGTTAATACGCCATACATTTTTATTAGTTTAGTATTTATTTTATTATCAAATCACTGAATAAATTAATTACAATAATCTTGGTTTCCATTTTTTTTAATTAAAAAAAAATCCTTCTTCGGAGTAGGTGTTTAATCAAGGCCATCAGTATTTAATTTAATTTCTGACTTACTAAACGAAATTTCAATATTTATAAACTGTTCTGTAATTATATTAATTTTGAAATGTGGAGTTTCTTTTTTGAAGTAAATAATATCAAGCCGCTTTTCCAATTAATTAACTATGAATAAATTTTTTTTTAATAGTACATGAGGCAATATATAATGACTGCGATCATATTTATGAAAAAGAAAACTTAATTCATTCTTATAATAGAAAATTATGACCTTTATGGCATTAAAAGTATTTCCGACTCCAAAAAAAATTCCAATCAAAACTAGAATTTACTACAGGCCGTAGCTCATAAAACCGTTAAGCATAAGTGATTGAATGAGACTATTGAACGTGGAGTCGTTCCAACCGTGACGTAATTATCTATTATTACCTGCACGCCAAGATTCCGTTACTATCTTGTGAAATCACTTAAGTAATTCGAAATAAACGGACCCTATGTAAAGAATATAGATAAATTAAAAGACTATTCATCGTCCAGAAATTGAACATTTGAGGAGTTTGACTATCTTTCTTTCTTTTTTTTTTTTCGTACTCTCCACGTTGAAATAGATATGAATGATAAACAAATATGTCTGTTGCTATGTCTCCTTCTTTTACCTATAGGTGTTTTAAGGGTTGTGGTGGGGTTCACTGTATGTGTAGGATCAATGGCGCAAAGTGCGCATTAATACAAAAGTGAGCGGGACCCTCCCCGCTTTGCTGGTGGTGTTAGAATTAGATCTAGGGTGCAGAGCCCAAACCTCTTCCCATGGTAAGAACATTTACCAAGGGGACATCTCCCAGGTGGTGGTGAAGGGGCAATTTCCCTGAACAGCGGGTTTCTGTAGGCCTTTAACCCATCAAAAAATTTGATGTGTCTCCGGCCAATGTACTCCGGCACAGAGGGCAGCTGGAGTTCATCGATGATATCAGTGTTTCTGGCCCTCTGTAACGCTTTTCCTCTTACGATCTTTCAAAGGACAGAGTTCTGGTAGCTCTGAAGTTTGTTTAGTGTGCTCTTGTACAAGTGCTTCAGTCAGACGCACCGTAAAGTACCGTAGACCCTCGCCTAATGACGGCCTTAGATTGTAGGTTGTAACTTAAGTCTGAGCGAGAGCTAAGGAGATTTTAGCAGATGGTACAGCCTGTAGATCTTCTGACGTGTCAACTTTAGCCTCTCACGAACATGGGTGGAAAAAGTGAGATGGCGATCGAGTGTGACTCCCAGATAGAGTAAAGAGGTGGAGATCCGTTGGTCGACCTCGTCTATCTGCAGTGGCAGAGGTTTCTTACATTTTTGGTATGACATCACAATAGCATCTGTCTTGACGGGGTTCACCATGTTTCCAATGGGCTTGGGTCCAGCAACGATGGTGTTGCCGCTTCCTGAGCATGAAAAGCGCCGTTGGAGCATTAACGCTAGAGGCGTAGATGCCGATGTCATCCGCATTCGCAGCAACCACTGCCTTCGGATGCTGGATTGATACCACTGGAGCTGTGAATATCACAAAAAATGTTGGTCCCAGTACCAAGCCCTGAGGCACTCCACATGTGGTAGGAACAGGAGTTGAAAAGCTCCCACATACCCGTACGACAAAAGACCTTCCGCTATGGTAGTTTCCAATCAGCCGGCCGGCATAGGGTTGCGGGAAACTTGAAGTCTTCCAGGCGGCGGATGAGAAGCGGATGGAGTCACACTCGAAGGTCTGGCTACAGTCGAGAGAAATGAACGCCGTTGCCCTGTTCATGTGCATGTGGCCCAGTTTGTGTGATTGCAGCTTGGCCAGATGATGCTCACATGTGACTCCTCCCCATCTGGAAACCTGTCTGCTCAGGCAGAATTATTTCTTCTTCCATGCAGTGCTTCATTAGATGGTGATGAATAAGCCTCTCAAATATTTTGCTCATATGCGAGAGGAGGCTGATCGGACAATAGTGCTCAGTCACATTGACCTTCTTACCAGGCTCGAGTAGAAGAACGGCAATGGCTCGCTTTCAGATGGTCGGGAAGTAGGATATCCTCATGCATGCGTTGAAGACGTTAAGGAGAAATGCCTTACCCATCCTCGGCGAGTTTGCTATCTGAAGTCAATATACTTATTAAAAGAAAGTTAGTGAAAAGTTATTACGAGAGTATTTGATGTAAATAAATAAAACGTTTGTTGTTTAAAGTAGTTTAGTAACACTTATTTGACAGGAAAAAATTTAAATTTTCCATTAAACTGAGTAAGTTCTGGTTGTACCTGTAGAATTATAAACTTTCAAAACAAGCTTTACTTATGAGAAATGTATATTTCTGTATGTATGTATATATCTGTATACCTCATCTGTATATTAAAGATTTTTTTATGAATAAGTTACTGATATTTTATAGATTAAAGATTTTTTTATGAATAAGTTACTGATATTTTATAGATTAAAGATTTTTTTATGAATGAAATTCAAATTTAAACATTGTGAATGTTTTAAACTTGCATTTAGAATTAAGACCTAAAAGCCTCCCTGTTACAACCTCATGGATTTTATTTTTATTTAAACGTAGAAAATTTTATATTACAAAATATAATAATTATCTAATATCCTAACATTTTTTAGCATAAGCTATGATCGTCAAGGCTGGATTTCAGTGGTGAATTTAATATTTGATAAGAGGAAGTTTACGCTGGGATACTTGGTTTCTCTCCAGGGCTCTGATCAGAATAATTTGGTTGGTTAATTAATTGATCAATTTTTTTCTGGAAGGAAGAGAGCAAAGTTGGCATGGTTCATTAATCTTGTTGTAAATTAAAATAGTTACCCATTCTAAAGTTGAGTTCATGAAATCTCTCGTACCTGTTAATAAATGCAGATTAAGAAAATTTAAAATTAAATACAATAAATTATTGACCTATAATAATTATAAATATGGGGCTAACATTGAATCATTTAATTGTACATTGAAATGCCGAAGTCACTAAAATTGCATATAACCCTTCCTATCATTTTTTCAGAGAAAACATTTATTTATGAAAATAAAAATTTACTAAGTTCATAGTTCATGAATGCTTCCCAACCGTATCAATCGGGTGCAAAAGAGGTAGCTATGCCGGTTTTATATAAAATAGATAAGATATTTAAATTAAGTATTATCATTTACCTAACTAATTAGCTATTAGATTGTAATGAGAAAAATATTATATTAAATTTATTGATACTAGAAACAAAGTCGCAGAGTCTCAGAACTGGGAAAGGCGTTCTTCTATTGTTTCTTTCTAAATTTCATGGTATCAATCAGAGTTGCGTACAAGTCATCTACTACAGAAAGACCAACATTAGTCACATCAAATTTTTGGTAAGTACAAAAAGATAATAAGTTACTCTAACTAACATCTATTAAGGTTAGATCCAACGAAGAAGAAATCGACTACTTTGGAACAAACGAATGCGATGATGGAGATCTTAAGACCCAAACTTGCTGCCAAGTGCTTTAGGACTTTGTAGGAAAAATTCGTCAATACGAGAGAGGGGGGAGGAGACGACGACACTATTCAACACAATATGCTGTTTTAGAAGGAAGTGATGGCTGAGCGCGTAGGCGTGAGTCTCACAGTTGGTCCAGAACGTTGTGGGGAGGGCCGGTTGTAGCTGAGGGAGTAATACGAGTGCAGCGGGTGCTGGTAAAACTTTTATTTCTATAGCGGTCCCACGAAATGAACACTTGGTCAGGTTTTCCAAACAAAAATTATACCTAACAGTTGTAAATTGTTTGTACTTGTAAGTTGTAAAAATAGTATAATAGTACCTATATCAACCTAACCCTAAATAGAATATCACTCGATTCCAATTTACATCTTCGCTTGAAGCTCTTCATCAGCTTGCCAATCATCAGTAGTTGAGATATAGTAAACGAGTTATACGAATAATTATAATATTTCTAGAAATCTGTAATCTTCACCTTCTTTTCCTATTAATATAAAAAAAAAAAAAAACTAAATGTAAAATCAATAATTATGAGAGATAGTTGACCGTGGATGATGAACGAGGAGAAGAAGGTTGGAGTGCAGTCAATGATAAACACAAATAAGTAAATATTTTTTAAAATTGGTTAATCCTATTTATTTATATTTAAAAATAGCAATCAATTAAATATAAATAAATATTAAAAATAGCAATTAAAAATCTATTTATTTATATTTAAAAATAGGTTAATCCTACTTATTTGTGTTTATCATTGACCGCATCCCCAACCATCTTCTCCTCGTAAAATAAATAAATACCAAATCCAATGGAAAACCTAATGTATTCTTAGTCTTAGACAATACCATGTAAGCAAATCTTTGAAATAAATGGCTTGTGTGCCGGCATCATGAAATAGCATTCATAACTCCACAACATAGCTCTACGTGATGACAAAAGAGGAACAATAAGATTTCAAAGCAAATAGAGTTTTAGTAAGGGAATAAACGTACAAGAACTGCCAATCTATCCCACAAAAAATGTGTTTTTTTTTAAATCCTTGCAGCAATGTTTTTACAATAAAAAGAAATGTAATTGCTTCAGTGTTTAAAAGTAATGAATGTAAATTTATTTTAGTATTATATTCAGGAGATTACTAAAGATCTTTTGGTTTTATTTTTAGCTTCCCTACAGCGAATAATATTATGTTTGTGTATATACGATTTGTTTTCGCAAAAATGCTTCTGATAAACTTATGAAACTAATGGATTCGAAAAATGTGATATATTAGATTCGTTTTGTGCAAGAAATAGCAAGGCAGAGATACCAGGAAAATTGATATATGCATATATATAATTCAGAGCCTTAATACAAGGAGAAGAAAAAAGATCTACAAGGTCTGAAGAGCCAGCAAGAAAAAAATGTGTGTATAAATATATATA
>NW_027105103.1:68156-82230 GCF_000696795.3 Halyomorpha halys
TATACAAAATAAAATCATTAAATTTTAAATTATAGGTTAAGAAACTCTAGATCCAACCCGACCGACCGGACATAGTGAGAGGCAACGAATGCCCGCTGAAGTCCCTCACCCACTTTCTTATACCAAGTCATAATGGGAAGTGGGGGTTTGAAGGGAGGGATCAAGTGAAGGTATTTCAGAGCCTAATACATTTTGGATGGAGAAGTCTAGAACTTCGTCCATGAAATATTTTCTCGATATTGACAAGAAATGGGAAAACTTATATAATGATTTCTAATTTAAGATTTATATTTGTGTGAGGGTAATCATAAAGGGACGACTAGGGTTGAAATATCTTAATCATTCTTTAATGAATTCAAAAACGATGAATTGTATTTTTTTTTATACACATAAGTAAAAAACAAAAGGGAAATTTCAAAATGATTTTTTTAGATTAAGTATAATAATATTTCTGGATTAAAATAATGAATCTAAAAAAAATGATCAATGATTAATTACTACATGTCACTAATAAGTATTTCTGGTTATTTAACAATACATGAGTGTTGTGTTGTTACGTCTATGTTAAAAGGAAACATCCTTTCGCAGATCGCAACAGCGTATCTTTAATAAGATTCTCGATGTATATCATCACACAATATACATTCCAACTAGTTTCAAGTTATGTCTCAGAAATCGCATACGTTAACTATCGTGGATAAAAAAAACTCCCGAATTGAAGCCAAGAAACTTCTATGCCTGAATCGTGTTGTTTAAAATTGATCTTATTCTTTTCACACAAACTGAAAAGAAAGGAAAAATAACAGACTGATATGTTTGGAATTACCATTTTATTAATCATATCGATCATTTTGACAATGCCTATTGATTTATTTCATCATTTTTTTTAAACCATAGTTTTCCTTGTGGAATGAGATTTTAAAATTAATTATGCGGGAGGAATTAAATATTAAATAATTTTAAACAGTTCATTTTACCACTGCTCTGAGTGGTTTCATTGCCATGGTAACGTTTTGGCCATGATTTTGGGTCACAAAATTAAAATTTTATTAGCAGATATTGTGTTTAAAAGTTTGATCTAGGAATATTCAGATTTTTTTTTCTTTTTGGAAATGAGTTTTTGGATGAAGGGTGCATAAACAATAGCCATTATTTGAGAATCACACAGGTATATAAAGTATGTAAGTCATGTACCTAAAATTTTATTTTTTTGTAGTTTGAAATAAATTAGCTTTGCTTTCAATAGAAGGAGTAAAGTTTAACTATTTCTTCATATCATGAAATTTCCTTCAAAAAGGGTTCTTGAAATTGACGTATATGAAATTAAAATTATTACAATTTAACTAAATATAATTTCACTATAACCTAGAGATTATTCCAGTAAACTAGCCTTAAATTGAGTCATTTACGTTTAATATTTTCCTAGATCCATTTTTCTAACGCCAACATTTCTACTTAAACAACGAGAGACCAAAAATTGTTTAATTTTGACAAATGTTATGGAAACTACTACTCTTACGGAGATGTTTATTCTAAACTAATTTTTGGTGTATTTAACTAACATTAATCTATACCCTAATAAACGTCTATAGGTCAAATCGTTCCTGGGAACTTTTCTCTGAATATGACTCCTGAATGAGACATAATGTCAATGCATAATGGTGTAAAAATATTTGGAAGTTGCGCAGGGGAGATAAAAATAACGAAGATTTATCATATCTTTATCTTCACCAACTAATGTAATTATTCATTAATAATCAAATTGTTTGGAAAAAAATGGTATTTGAGTAAACTTTTAAAAAGTATAAAACATAGAGATAGAGTATATTAGGGTTCAATTTGAAACTCATTAAATGCATTATATATGATGAAGTTGTTTAAGATGATTATTGTACTAGGAAATGCAATTTCCATGATATTTGCCAAAATATATTCACAAATTGTTGTATATCATCATTAGGGAACAAATTTTAGTATTTGAAAAACTGAAAGTTAGAAAATATTGAATACAGTGGATTCCTTTCAGGGCTCAAATATTAGAAAATCACTTTACTTGGGTTTGAAGGGATAAACAAAAATGAAGTACACTACAAACGGTATGACGATACTATAACATTTTTTCAATAAAACCTGCCGCTTTTTGTGATGTCTTACTTGTCTAACTTTTCAAACTAAGGGTTAATTACAGGGAGAGGGTTGGATAATGTACGACATGTCACAATCTTACAAGAGAAGATCAATACACAAAAAAAGGCAATCGTTCCCGGCCGGACCCGCCCCATCCAGACCCCAGGGAGCGACGGTCCAAATCATTTTTGAAACATTTGATTAAAACGGAAAGAACAGAAATTGAAAAACGGTGATAAACCCTCCTCTCCCGTGGACACATATTTTGTTATGCACCATAAATTTGCCCAATTTAGGTCTTTAAATTTTAATAAGTTACGTATGTAAACAACTTTTATTATTAGGAGTTATTGGCTAAAACTTAAAAATATGCGGCGGCTATTTTGAACAATCTGGCATATTAGAAATAGTTTTATATTAGAATTCACTGAAAGAAATTAGTTTCCAATTATTTCTAATTTAACTTGGAATTTTACTGGACTAAACTGAATTGTTAATTAATTCAATAAAAGAAAACAGGCTTCAAATTCTTACAATTTTAACAATTCCAGACCCGTTTATAATTTCACTGATAATGCATATTCATATTTTAAAAAAATATCGAGTGTAACTTGTTTGAAAACGATCGTTGGTAACTTTCTTTTAATTACGATTACAAATTGCCAGCAAAATAGGCCTCGTATAAGAAATTTGAAAAAAAGTGACTAATGACAAGACACACCTGAAACTCAACGTCGGAATGTGAAATAATTAGAAACCAGGCCAGTAGAAATTAAGTTATGGACAATCGTTCATGGGATTTTACGATACTCCCAGCCTTCCCCATCATTTGACACATTAAATCTCGTAATGCCCAATTTTACATTTAAAAGAGTGCTACTTTCATTGATTATTTCCACAGAACAGGTCCGGTGAACTCCGTTATGTATGGAGTTGTTCAAACAAAACTGGGTTTGAAAACAGTTCATGTAGTAGCAGGATGGGACCTTTCAAAATATTTTTATTTATTTATTAAGGATCAAAATGTCTTTTTTTAAATAAATTAATTCATACCTAAAGTAGATGAAGTAATAGACGAAATAAAATTTTGTTGAGATCTTTAAATTTATTTTTGGCAATTTGTTTCTTGATCATATTCAAATATTTTATTGTTTTCTGAAACTACTAAATTTGATGGAAATTATCCGAGATAAAAAAAAAAAATTGTAAAAAAGTGAAAAAAAATATAAGACGAAATATGAAAATTTGACTAAAATCATAGTTCTAAAATTAGTACGCCCGATGAGTATTATTATAAACTAGTTCTTGTTCTAACTTATCCTTTTCTTTAATTTTTTTTTTAAACAGTTAATACAAGATTTATTTTTTTTAACTTCTATTATAATATTCTCACGAAAACATTTTCTTATAGCTATAAACATTTCAAGAAATACATCGAAAGTACATTCTAAAAACATATGGTGCTTCACACGCATTTCGCAAACCACTGCGTTAGCCACGCGTATCCTTGAATGATATTTTTCATTTCATAACAAAAGAAATATATCTGAAAATTATTTAGCACTCATCCAGCTTATTTAGTACTCATAAGCTACATTTATGCAGTTAGTAATTTAGCTTGTTGACATGGTTAGGTTTACGTATTACTGTCATATAGTTTCGGAGTAACAATAAACTATAGGTATGCTGAAAATCGTGTTTACATTCAGAGTATTGTACCGTTCTAATGAATCTTTATAATTACTGAAATAATGATAAAAAGGAAATAAGTAAGGGTTTCTCTCTGATCAAATATTAAGGCTAAGTACTAATAAATATAAAAGAGTGTAAGATAAACTAAATATTAATTTTGTTTTCAACATCTTTTGAACAATCAATAGTTCCTCGTGCAATATTAATATTTTAATGTAACTACCCTAATCACAGGCTCATATATTAGAGCAAACACAGATATTATGGGAGCATTACCATGACAGAGTTCCTCTGTAGAAATAAAGTTTGTTTAGAGTCATATCAAATGCATGATTATGTGTCATCATCATTATAGGTCATTATACATTTATACTCCTTTCCCATTTTTAGGAATGGTGCTTCAAGTTTTTCGAGGACTCGTATCCTTACAAGAGAAAGCTGGAGATACTCTCTCTCGCTGAATATATAATACCTAGGGAGCTAGGAGGTCCAGGAATGAGCACAATTCTCATTTATCCCAGCCTAACGGCCCTAGGACCGTTAGTTCGGCAAGTTATCTCCTGACCGATGTTTAATGCAATCTAGAACCGGTGGGGGAGTCCATCTTTTTTTTCAGTCGCTCCCAATAGATCTTTAGAAGTTCAGATATAGATATTTGGAACAATATGTTTATAAGTGAAAACTAGAACCAATAGAAGCCGTTAGTAGCCGAAGGAATTGAGGCGTAACCATAGCAACCTGGAGTATACAGCGGCGCCGGTACGAATCCGGTAGGTTCACTTATATTTTGTTGTGAGCTCGCGGAAATAAAATTTTACCTACTTTTTTCGGTTTCGGGGAATTAATTCACCTTCTTACTTAATTCTTTTTTATTTTATTAATCTGACATTAGTAAATTAACAACGCCAATGTTTTGGCCAGTCGCATATTACAAAAGAAATTAAACGTAAGTAAAAAGGAACTAATACTAAACAACAATAGGAAAAAACGGGTCAGTTCATAATAAATAAGCCAATTTCATTGCAGTTAAACATTGTTAAATAGGGAAATTAACTATAAACAATTTTTAACAATAAATGTGGTTATTGTTATTAATTGTAAATATGTTTTTAGTAGCAGTTTTATTTATATATATATATATATATATATTATATTATATTAAATGACATGATTTCAAGCAGAAACTGAAATAGAAAACCGGAAAAAACGAAAAAAGAAGGTATGCAAAATAAAAAAATAAAAAAGATAAGCAAAATTGCCAACGTTTAAAAAATTTAAAATAACTGAAATCTCACCAGTATCTGCTAACAGTTCACTGTCATTTCTTCTCCGATCCGAAGATATCTTTTCTGTAATTTTAGAGAGAACTTTCATTTCAAATCTCTCGTTTCTGCCTTCTAAGATAACTGTTAGAGCCTGCGAGTATCAGAGCTTCAGATTGTTCTGGATGTCAGTATTCTTGACAGAGTAAAGAAGGCTCTGTTTATGGTTGTAATACTCTGGTCTCTCTCAGTCAGTAGATCGTGTATTGACAAGATATTTGAAACTACCTACTTTTCCTAAATTAAGTAGTTTCAAATACCAATACCGGATTTACCATCCACGCAGATCATGTCGTTAACTGGATTTTTAGGCTTAAAATCATATACTTTGTTTTATTTTTATTTAATTGCAAGCCGATTTCCTCTGTTTCTCGTATCAGTCTTTGTGAGTCATTCCATCCCGTATTTGTTACATCCTAAGACCACAATGTGCACCATTTTGGTGTGGTGCTCTTTTAAATGCTTCTTCTTTTTTAACGGATCATATTTTCTCTGTACAGTCCTCAATGGATTTACCCGGGTTCGATTTAGCGAACGCTGCTTAGAAAATGGAATAGGTTCAAACAAGCTTAGAGAATTTTAGAGCATTATTAAGTATTGGCAAGTATTAAACCGGATTAAAATATTTACTGTCCTTTGAAATCTTGAATTTAATAAAACCGTCATTTTTTTTTATACACCCCATTATTTTCGCAAATTATACTTTTTACATTTTTTATGTTATTAAACCCGCATTAGATTGTTTTATAGTGATGATTGCCATTTTAGATGGCCTCAGCGGAAGTAAAGGTTTGCCATTATTAATAGATCGTAACATTTAGAAAAAAATAAGCACTAAAATATTTATTATTCTTAAATTTTTTATTGATATTTACAACTGTACATAAAATACATCAAGTAAATTTGAGGAAATAATAATGGTATGGGTTCAATTTAGGGAACACTGCTTAGAAAAATGCAAAAGAAAAAAATGTTGAATCCGTCCAGTATTCCGTTCAGTTTCCTATGGTTGCTCGTTCACTTTTTATTTAATTATTAAAAATCTGTACGTCTTTCGAAATATTCCAGGTGCTCTTTTAAAGGATGATTGGATTTCCCTACAATATAAAATGAATAAATTAAAGTAAAATATTTATTGGATAATTTGCAATATTTATTGAATAATTTGCAAAGAAAAAGGAAGCAATTATTGTATCGATCTTAGCAGCTGTTGGACACCTAATATTTTGCACAAGTACCCCATGGGCACCTGATAACTATTCATCAGTTTTTCGAAAATACTGAAAACGGTCCGCTTGAGATTGAAGTTCACTGGTAGTAAAAACGTAAATGAAATCATTCTGAATTTCGGCTTTCGGAACACTATAACATAAACTATAAAATATCATTTATTAAACCTTTCTTTTTTCTTTTAACATTGGTAAAAAACACGTCCTCGGCCTCTGGAGTGCTAATCTTAGATTTACTGAGCAGGCTTAAGAATCCAGAAGGACGACACAGTTATAATATTTTCCTTCTAGAACCATCAGTAGGACAGCCTAGCCTCGATGACCTACCACACCCAGGTATGCAGTTTGGTTACTCTCTTCTTGCATCTCATAAAAAATAAATATATTTGAAGAAATGTAAGATGTCATTTGAATACCCAGACTTATTTCAGAGTTATACTTAAACTGTTTAAATGTTCAATAATACAACGGTTTAATAGAAGTAATGTTTGTTGTGTTTTCAAACCAGTAGTCAAAAAGGTAGCTGTCTATTCTATAGCTGAGGCTGCATAGTTAATTCATTTCCTAAATTTATAATTATGAAGAGTTGTATTTTATCATTCCAAGTATTTTGGCATGTCCGATTTAATCTTATGTTCACTTTCCACCATTGACTGAGTACTTTTTCACTTTTATAAATCATAATAACTGATTTTTATTGGGTCGACTGACCATAATTATACATTTCTCCACTCGGTGACTTCGATTTTATTATATTTCAAATAAATGATATACTTTAGTTATTTTATATTCTTATTTTTAATCAAGTTCACTCCATTCTTCTTAAGCACTTTAAGGAATTCATTAGCTTCATTATTTTTTTTAATCATTATTATTATCTTCATTTGTTATATTTCATTCATTAATGGTTTTTTATTATGAAATGCTCTAACATTCTATTATTGTTATTCCATCATTAGCAGGGTTTTTTCGAATTATAATTGTTTTATTTTTTTAGTAGTATTTCATATTTAAGCTTTAAGCTTCCTTACATACGAGGGTAGTTTGAAAAGTTCTCAGGATCACCGCAAGATGTCAGTGCTAGAGCAACGAGGTTCCCGCGCAATAATCACACATCCTCGTGAGTGAACACGTGGCGTGAGTGGTAGTGACGACTTTTTGTTGTTATATGCGTAGTGATTTGTGACAATGGAAAAAACTGAGATTCGAGCAGTGGTTAGGTACTTTGTAAGGAATGAAAGCAACGGGAATTCATGTCGGGGGGGGGGACTGGGGGACACTGCTCCTTCATATTCAACTGTTGCCAAGTGGACCAGCGAGTTTAAATTTGGTCGGGAAAGCTTAGACGATGTTCCACGTAGTAGACAGCCAAAAAATACAGCGTGAGATTGCTGAAGCTGTAGGGATATTTTCTGAACGGGTATATCACACTTTAACCGAAGAATTGAGAATAAAAAATTATCCGAAAGATGAGTGCCGCGGCTTGGATTGACTCTGGACTTGGATAGACATTGGACCATAAGCGGCTTGGATAGATATTGGACCAGTTTCAGTGCTGAACAACATTTTCAATAGTATGAGATTTAATGCGCCATAATAATGAGTCACTTGACTAGAATTTAAAAAAAAATAATTTTAAGGAACTTATTTCCAAAATAT
This sequence comes from Halyomorpha halys, assembly GCF_000696795.3. Lineage (NCBI taxonomy): Eukaryota > Metazoa > Arthropoda > Insecta > Hemiptera > Pentatomidae > Halyomorpha > Halyomorpha halys. Next base: position 76,186 of record NW_027105103.1, read on the forward strand.
TTTTTTTCCTATTGTGTTCTATACTATATATTAATTCCAACCAATAGAGTCCAAACGTCGTTTTTTTTTGTTGTAGTTACTATTTAAGTAATATAAATTTATTGGTAGCTAAACGTTTCAGTGGAAGTAGGTACCTCAAGACATGGTGCTACAAACTCTAAGGACCCGGCTTCCAAATTCGGCAGTGACAGATAACTATTTTCTGTTTCGCTGTATGCTATGGGTCAGTCCTATGTATTCGGGAGCCGTCCGGAGTCCACCCAACATCATAAAGCGGGTACCCTTAATTGGGGATAAATCTGGCGGTCGAGCATGATTATGACCAAATCACCTCCTTACACAATAGTTGGTCTTGTAACAATGCTTACTTACAAAGCACTGAACCTCATACCCTTCATGGGTTGTAGTAAGTCTAGATTTAATTTAATTAAACATTTTAATGTTATATGATTTTAGTACCAGGTAGGATTACGATTACTAGCTATCAATTAAAACTATACAGTTTAGTTCTCAGTCATTCTGGGAATCCTGGAAATGGAAAATAAATAAAGCCGCAACAGAAGTCCACTCTTCAAAAAATAACACTATCTCCTATTTTCCCTTCAGATTTACGTGATACGTAATACGTATTAGAATCCTTAAATTACTGGCAACGAACTTATACAGCATAATAAAATTAAAATAATAAATGCAACTGTAAGTTGCTAGGTCTCGTCCTTCAGACAATGTAGAAGAGAAGGAGTTGGATATAAAAGGCTTCAGAATTGGAAACCGTCGGTTGGCATATGACCATGGGATAACAAGGAAAGATTCACCTTAGTTTCAACCCCGTGAAGTTAATATTACAGGTCCATCTCCGGACATATGAAGAATGTCTCCAAAGGGATTATGAGAAATGTGGTGTATCTTCACAACTCTCCGAGGTCATGAAGGACAATAAAGAGATTATTAACAAGACCATTAAATATTGAGTTCACGAAAACCATCAGATTATTTACCCTAATATGATTCTGCATTGTTCCTATATGATAAATTATCACATTCATTATTATAAATCATAAATTATTATATTGACCATCACGAATTATCTTAAGCTATCATAATCAACATTGTCATCTTTTAAACTTTCAATTATTACATATATTGATCTAACAATGTTAATCAATATAACATATTAATTGTTTTAACAAATCAATAACTGATTTTTTTTTTTACTAACAATGATAACGTTTTTCTATCTTCAAACTACATTCAAATCCAAACAACTATACAGTCCAAACCATCATTTTGAACAGTTATTTTTTGAAGACCAAGAAAAATGATAACCGTCAAGTGCAGATACCGAGAATACTCACCTCTCAATCATCAAAAGACTCAAAGTCAAAGTCATTAGTCATCAGTAGGGGCAATTATTCTGTAATGACCACCCGTAAGCCACCTACAGTAATTAATATGCCAGGTGTCATCCCCAGGTTGATCTATTGTCAGCTGATGAATGGTTGCTGACATGCCGGCTAGTAGCTGATGCATCGTTTAAGTTTTCATTTCGTCCAGGTGTTAAAACAACAAATAAATCTATACATTCATATCACAATATCTAATAATATTTTATAATAGATTACAAAATTACATATCTGTAACAAAGAATTTGCTAAACTAATGTGCTGTTGGAGTTACAAAATGATATAAATCCATTTTTTGTTTACGTTTTTCACATTAATTAGTGTCCTCCTAAATGTAGTATAGGCCTAACCCCTCAAAACGTACTACATCTACTCAAATATTGTATTCAAGGTTAAGTTTGAGATTAAAAATTAAATCCTTTTAATATAATAAGAAGACTCTACGATAAGATATTTTCCTTTAAAACAACAACATATCGGCTATATAATAAGACCATTATCAGTCAACGTTTTAACACATCATCATTCATAATGTCAGAATATCACATAATATACAGAATAATAGTATGTTATACATATATTAAAATTATTTAGTTGTAGCTAAATATTGAAAAACATACATTTAAGTATTTCTTTAGAAGACAAAAATTATTTTACTAATAATAATTAATAAATAATGTATTTTACTTATACGCTATGATAAAAATATTAATATCACCATGCAGGGAATAAACAAACAGAGTCGTGTATGTAATTCAGTTTTAATTTTTAGTAAATTTAGAGTTTAACATCAATATACATGTACACGCAACTTAGTATGCACCATTTGTGAAACATTGAACAGAAATATAGAAATGCAGAAGAAATTTGTTAAGTGGTGGGTATGAAAAGCGCCGGACGTAATTTCCAGGGGGCCTCGATTGGGGTGAAAGGTATGTATCAAGGAACGGAAATCACGGATTCCCATTCCAGGCACCATCACTTTGCAATTACTTGTAATGTTCTCGTCAATTAATGTAGTGATGCGCTCAGTAACGCTATACTGAGGTAGCTATTAAAACTTTGCAGCACAGAACGAAATTCCCCATCGTTGGAAATTACAATTTAATGATGGTTTAACGATGGCTTTAAAATTACTGAGTATGAACTATTTAGAACCTGCCGAAAAATTATCTTACAATTCTACGCCTAAGGTAGAAAACACAGATAAAAGTGTTTTCCAAAACATATTAAAAATTAAATTGTTTATGTCTTCAGAATCCAATATATTCATTTTTTAGTTCCAGTTCGAACCAATGAAGTTCTTTAAACTTTTCTTCGATGTGACAGGAAGTGATTGTTGAGGATAAGTTTGTGAGGGACGAGTCTACTACTCTTTTTCACCTTCTTCATGGAGAGTAGATGGCGACTAACAGTATCTTTTGACACACCACATTCCCTGGTAAGTTTGTGAATACTTGTGGACAAATTTGAGTCAACAGCTTCCTGCAGTACCTCATCAACATCCATTAATGGTCGCTCAGAGCCCTTCTTCCATTCCAACGTCGTATTTCTACTGCCAATTTTTTTTTCAAACCAACGCCGCGCACTGCGTTAATGACACCTTCCCCACCATATTTAATAATTTTACGAGTTGCTTCAGCGTCTGTGAAATTTTTTTCCAGTAATGCCTTAAAATTACGAGAATTTTGTAGAACACTCACATGTTTTTTCTTTACAACAAATAACTGAACTAAAGTTTTTTTTAAGAAGTCGAATGGGCTTAAACAAACTCAGAGAAATCTCTAAAAAGATTATTAAGTATTGGTAAGTATTAAACAGGATTAAAATATTTACTGTCCTTTGAAATCTTGAATTTAATAAAATGGTCATTTTTTGTCCCATTATTTTTGCGAATTATACTTTTTACATTTTTTATGTTATTAAATCCGAATGAGAATGTTTTATAGTGATGGTTGCCATTTTAGAATGGCCTCAGAGGAAGTAAAGAATTCCCATTATACATAGATCGTGACATTTGGAGAAGAATAAGCCCTTTAATTTTTAAAAAGTTATTTATAATATTCTTTTTTCAGATTGATTATTGAACCATGTTTTTCTTTTTTTCTTTTTAACGAACTTGTAAGGCAAAATTCTCTGATTTTCAGGTATCAGCAAAATCGTTTTGCATCTCTACTGTAAAATACCATAGAGTCTAAAAAAATACACCGTATAAGATAGATTTATGCAGATTATTAAATTACTGCACTTCCTATAGATATTTCTGCTGTGATGATCTTTAATAAATTAAGAAAACAAAACAGAAAAGAATTTTTTTAAAGGAAAATCAAACAGAAAGTACCCAATTTATTTTTAATACTAAATTTGTATTATAAAGTGTTATAATGAATTTTATAATAGTTTTATTACTATTCGAATTCTTTTAACCGCATCTCGTCACTAACGATTTTCCGATAATACTAAATTTTGTTTGAACATCTATTTTATACTTATGTAGAATACTGTGAGCTCAACTATTCCCATCAGATGCGAATCCTATCTTTATACCTTAATAAGCGACCGACGGAGTATGACAAAGAACAATTTATTAGTAAATTGCTCTTAACTTTCCTTAAACTATATAAGCTAAAACTAGATGGGTTACGTGGAAACTAACAACAGCCGTTAAATTCTTTCCTTATTCCACATTATCAATACTCCTCTTAAAGTGCTAAATGTGGTGTAGCATTCAGCAGTTTATAGAGGATCAAATATGTATTTAAAATTGAGAAATATAATTACATTAGGCAAATTATAAATTAATATTCACTACAACAGTAAGCCATGAAGGTCTTGCTCTAATAGGCAAGGCGGCTTTTAAGAGAATCATAGCAGTTAATTGGAATGAACACTAGGGGTGATAAGTCATAAAAATTAACAACTCAAATTAATTAAGCATGATGTACACTTCTTGATTAAATTGCTTTAATGTTTGTAATTAACAGCAAAAACAAATACGTAACAGAACTAACCATTAACTTCCTATTATTACTAACTAGGTAAAAATTAGCTATTGCACCCACCGTCAATATAAACCATTTGTAACTAAGAAATCGCAAATTCAAGTATTTTTATTGATTTTGAGTAGTACTAAATAGATCATGTCATATAAAAAAATCCTTATTTGTCCTTATCAAAAAAAAAAATTTACATAACACTTTCACCAATGATGCCTACAATTAATTATAATAGGAATATGTATTATTATATATTTTTCGAGCTGTTTTTTCATTCATATGGATTGGTTATCAAATTTTCTATGCTTTAACGATTTCATATGATCGAAATCGTTAAAGCATAGAAAATATGGTATATGAATTCAAAATTTACTCTGAAACGCGTCGCTGATAATTAATTCCAAATAGGACCATAACAGGTGGTTTACGATCACAACACTCCACCTAATTATTAAGACGAAAAATTTCGAATTCATTACCTACTTGATCAAACTAATTGTATGTTTAGCAATCGTTTTAGGATCATTAGAAATGCGTTTCTGAGTTCATTTTGGATTTATATAAAATACTATACTTCTGTTTTGGGCAAAGTTCCAAACAAAAAGTTTTTGGATTACGACATACTATTTGATTAAACTAATAAGTTACGGAACTCACTCAACGCATAATTTAATGGCATTCAGCACCGTTTAGGAGCTAAAGGCAAAATGCATTTTATTTTACGGAACTTTCTTTACTACAAGATCAGCACCGAGTTGGACTTCACAATACGTAATTTAAGTAGACCTGACTTACATGGTCATATGTTTCTTGAATGAACTTGTTCGCCTAAACTATTTTTTTTTTAAGAAATAGTTGATTAGTTTTATTAAGTTAATTAGTTACCCAAACAATCAATTATGAGTAACCCACACTATTAATTGAATATATTTATTTAATTAATGAGTTGCCCACACTATTAATTAAATAGTTTTATTTAGTTAATTAGTTACCTAAACTATTAATTGAATAATTTTATTTCGTAAATTTGTTACCCAAACTATTAATTGAATAGTTTTATTTAGTTAATTTGTTATCAAACTATTAATTCAATAGTTTTATTAAGTTAATTTGTTATTTAAAATAATTATATTCTGGACTCTAATCCTGCTAATGATAAAGATAAACATTCAATGATGAGTAGGATCGTGATGTTATATTGCCTAAAGCCTTTCTCAGACAAGTCTATTTAACGTAGGTAGTTTTTCAAATCAGGATGGTCGGTTTTGAGATTAGCACTTTCAAACTAACTCTTTACATTATATAATAAATTTTCTATTAGTATATACATTTGATAAATAAATTAACTTATATTACAACCGGATTGTAAAATCTTAGTTCAAATAATATAATAAAATTACTTTCCTGTCACTTTAAGAATTATCTCAGTTCTCAAAAATGTCCTATTAGAGAATCATTAGTCATGGTGCTAAAAGGTGTCAGTAATTTAAAAAAGTGACTGTTATTTCCAGTCACTTAGCCAAATGGTAAAAGCATTAACTTTAATATCATTTACTAAGAGTTATGTAGGGAAAGAACATAGAAATCTGAAGAAATGACTAGAACCTATGTTGGACGGATTTCTATCTGTTTAACTCCACAGTATA
>NW_027105103.1:88311-105479 GCF_000696795.3 Halyomorpha halys
AAATCTAATTAAAAAAAAAAAAAAAAAATTTTAAAGAAAAAGTAACAACTTTTAACTTTATTGCAATAATACCTAACAAGTTTAAGACATGTCCTAAATATGTAATTGAAGTTCATACGGCGTTTATATTTTGATCTAGGTTGTTAACACATACGCGCGTGCTCGCGCGCGCCCACGCACATATACCTACGTACACACACAAGTGATTGTTAATTGGCAAAGATTATCCAAAATATTGGAGGACCAAGAGAGCATCAGAGGTAGTTTCTATGCAGTAATTTCCACGCTTATGTACGGAGCACCGATCTGGATGGAAGCCTGTAAAGCGCAGCCATTTGTCCATAAAGCTATCGGTGTGTATCGAAGAAGTGCTCTTCGTGTCGCTCGAGCTTTTCGCTCTGTAGTGTGCCGAGTACGTCAGAACCTCCGAGTACCTCAGAAGGGAGAATACAGACTCTTGAAAGATGTCAGAGACGCTGGGATGTCTCATCTTCTGGAAGATGGACCTACCGTATGATTCCCGATGTATCAACATGGATGTCCCATGGGGAGGTGGATTATAACCTCACTGAACTGCTTACAGAGCATGGTTGCCTTAGTGCCTACTTAGCCCGCTTCAAACTGGAGGACAGACCATCGTGCCAACTTGTGATTCCGTTGACAAAACAGTCGAACATTTGTTCTTCTGTTATTCAGGTTTTACTCAAGAAAAAGAAGATCTAGACATGAACCCTGGCAAAGAATCAGTAACGGAAAACTTAGTTACATTAATGATAGGCAGGGCAATGGGAGTACTGCAGTAGATTATGCAGCGCAAATTGGTAGAGGAAGTCTCAGAGCACAAGAGTGAGAAAGAAGAGGTCGGGCAATAAGATGTATAAAAAAGATAGGTAGATAGCCCTTCTACCCCGAGAAGTAATACTAGACAGCGGTTTCGCGCAGTGGTCAAGAAGAATTGGGAGGTGGTTTTGTAGTTAGTATGAATCTGACACTGTTGTGTAACTTTTTTAATTGAAAGATTTTTCCCAACCCACACACATGGAGAAAAAATTGTGAAACTTGATTATCTGGACTCAGGGGACCTTAAAATATTTTTTGTCAAAAACCCAAATCTGCAATTTTTCATAATCGCTATACTTCCTCTTACTGTATTTTTGTTACCATAATAGTGAAACAATAAAGTTTCCACTAAGATGCCTATCTGCTCAGAGAGCTCCTTGCGAGACGCCCTCTCTCTCCTTGCTATACCAATTAGAGCTACACACTAGGTACCGGGAGCTATCAGAGTCCTTTACCAATAAAGGAGTCGAGTCGTATAAACCGCTGAAGGAAGCTTGTGATCTCCTTCAGCTGGAACCACTTCTCTTGCAGATTGCTTTATAAGAGTTGCAGTAAAAGTGGCCGGATTCTACTTTCTCCTATAAGATATTCATCTTTTTCAAATCAAAGCTCCATCACACAATTGGCATTTGTGGATGGGAATATGCAATGAAATTTTATCATTTTAGTCTCAGTGTATAATAAAAATACATACTAAAGTTTCTCTTAAATAGATATAAACCTTAGCTATTAGATTATCTGTGAAAAACGAAAAGAAAAAAGTGTTAGATTCTACTCCAGTAATATATTCCTGAAACTATTTAGCAAATGTCAAGTATGCCTAGGTGAAACCGGACGTTAAAAGGTAATAATTTTGATATTTTCACAGAGAACCGAGAAGTAGACTTTCTTTCTTCAGAGCGACGTTCTGGCCATATCGTAGGAGAGTCGAAAATAAAATATATTATACGCATTTTGAACGAAATGTTACCAGCTTTAATTTTATATGTTCAAAAAAGTTTTCCAGTTATAATAAAAAAATTGATAATGTTTAATTTCGAATTTTTTTTCTATTTTCATTGTGAAGCTGCCGGCTAGAAAAATAAGAAATCTGAAATTCTGATTTAACATCTCAAAAGAATATTTAACACTTAAGAAAAAAAAGACTCTACTTTTTTCCTGAAAATGGTCCATTTAATCTTTAATATCAAGACTCTTTTATAGCGCTCCTTTATAACACTTATTAAAAGTAAAGATGGTTTTAAAAATTAAATTTCTACAAAAAAAAATTCAGTTTATTTAAAAATATAAATTTTACGTCGAATCGGGAATAATAATAAACATTTTCAATAAGAAATCTATTCATATACATGAGATGCTCCCATAATAATTATTGAATAATAACTATTCAAAAGTAGATTATATTGAGTTTTGTAGGAAACCTCTTATATACCTATACTATATCACATACATAATATACTAAAATAAAACCACGCCTACAGATTACACACTCATAGCTAAAAAAATTAGTAGTAATTTGAAAATATTTTGTAATAGATAAGAAAGTATAAGATATAAATTACAGACATGATAAAGCTATTTAACTTTCACCGTTCTAAAATGAGCCATAAAACGCATGTGGCGGAATATAAGATAGTACCCGGGCTGAAGCCCAGCCCATAAATACAGATTTAATTTAAGTTACCTTTTGAAATGGCAGTAAAATTTATATTACAATACCATAAAATATTAATTGACTTCAAAGGTCCATAAACTTTTAAAATATAATATTGTCAGTTCAAAAGCTAAATTAATTTAGTAAAATATAAATTTTATTTTATTTATTTATCTCTCCGTTTATAAATACAGTCAATCTAATGAATGATTCATCACTGGACTGAACTATTTCCTCATGCCAATTAAAAGTAATGATAAACTTGAATAAATAAACACACAATTATTATTTAGTAAAAATCATCAATTGTTATTAAACTAAACTTAATTACTATGTGGAGAAGATGGCCAGGCAGAGATTCTGGCTAAACTCTACTGTTTAGCCAGAATCTCTACCTCGACTCCATGCCTTGACTTGAAATTTAGGTCTAAATGTCGGCACGAATAAATAATTCTTGTTTATTTGCTGACCACGCCCTCCGACCATCTTTTCCACATATTATTCTAAGCTCAACCGTCAGCACCTCATTAAAATTAATTACTAAAGGATGTAAATGCAGTAATAATCTGCAATATCTGTGAACATTTAAAATACTTAATAAAATATCTAGTTATTGTTCAGATGAGTTTTTTCTTTGTAAATTGTTTTGAAAACTGACTAGAACAATTTTTTTGTTTAAAGTTAATAGGTTTCAACTATTTACATGAAATGTACACTGTACGGATTTTAAATGGCTGTTATTCTTCTAGATTCAAGTGCTAACAATTAGCTTTATCAACTCAATTAATAATATAATTTTCTACTTACTCCTACATATTATTATTTCACTATTCATTACTAAATTAAAATTTAGTAAATTATTAAATTAGCAGTAAATTTTATATTATATTCATATATATTTGTAGTTTACTACGGCTCCATTTTTTACAACTTCATACCACATTTTAGTACCTACTACTATCATCACATACGATCAACTAATAATATTCAAATGTGATTTTTAATAAAAATCATTACTAAATATTAATTGAATAAAACTTGATTGAGATTTTATATATAGTCTTTTTAAATGATCGAAAGAACTGAAAAGAGAAAAACAATAGATACAAATTTTTAATCACCATAAATCTTCAGGTTATAATTACATTCTTTTTTTTTTAATTATTATTAACCACTTTCAAGAAAATATTTATAGAATAAGATTCGCAGATGATAATTGGAGCCTGCTGAATACATTTGCCTTAACAAGTATCAGGGGGTAAGTGGCCCGTAACTGTTTCCTTGAGATGCATGGCTGCACATTTAGTTAATGCAGTCAAACCCTTTCTATTCTTTTAGTGAGTGATAAGTATCGGAAGGTGCACGTCTTCCATAACTAATGGAATCATTTGGGGTTTTATTTAATATAAATTCCATTTAAAAAAAGAAATACTATTTAACTTGGATAAAATTATTTTTCAGAGACAGTGGCGATTATCCATTGTTTCCAAATTAGTTTTGAAAAATTTAATATAAAAAAATATTTCACCAAAAATGAAAAATAAATCAATCAACATATTAGTTCATAAAAAAATACTTTAAAAGTAATATATGATTTGAAAGTGCAAAGTTAATTCAAATATTGCGGGTAAAAAACCCCAAGAATAAATGTCAAAAAATACTTCCATTTATGGTATAATTTTTAATACCAAAGAATTTTAGTAAGGTGATTAGGGTGAAGAAGTTTGAAAATGGGCAAAGTAAAAAAATGCTGAAACGTCACTAAAATATATATCAGTATAAAATAAAATTAATAAAAACAGTTTATTCTTATATAGTTTTATTTTTTACGACTGGGTTTAATGAAGCTCTAAATATATTTTTCTACAAAAATTTAGGTTAATAAATTATGTTATAAATTATAATATTATCTTAATAAATAATATATATTTAATTAATATCTTACATATTATTAATTTTGTCTTAATATTATTTCCATATATAATATTATCTTATCATATTTTCCATTATGAAATAAGAGTACAATAAAGGAAGAAAAGGGTAAAAATAACATTTTCTAATTTTTTAATGTGTAGTAAACTATACCAATCGCATAACTATGAAATTAGGAAACTAATAGTTGAACCAATTTAAATTTATCTAATTTTTTAAAAATATTTTTCTAACGTACATTTAATTTTGTTTATTAGAAATAATTATCAGTTCTCATTGTTAGCAATAATAAATAATGGTAAAATACAAGATATTTAAGAATTTTATGAATAGCTGAAGGAGAAAAACAAGTAAAATAGAGATATTCTATTTGAATGGGAAAGCCGGGGCCAACCGATCTTTCCCGACAGCTTCGTTATCTTTCAAACTGTTGTATACTTGTTAAGAACAAAATTTGTTTCCAAATTATTATAATTCGTAAAAAAAGAAAATATGTATTTTTATAGTACCAACATGCGATCACAAAAATAGGTATAACTTAAAACAAACTTACCAATTACAAAATCTTTGGACTTATGTAGGGTAGTAAGTAATAGTTTTGAGATGGGTACAACGCGTCATATTTTTTTTTATAAAACAATAATCATAACACAAATCTTTTGTTTTTTAGATGATATATTCCGTCTTATCTGAAATTTTCGAATAGATTGCAGGACTTTGAAGATATAAACAGCTTATTTGGACGATTTACCTTTTTTTTAGTAGTAAGAAATATGACTACGAAATCTTGCATTCCAGCAGCATTTTAACTAACACGCTAGTTGAATCTTTAACAAGAAACATTTCAAAGTGATAGCAATCTTCTGCAAAATTGTATGCAAGAGACTGGTCCTGCATAATAATTAATTTAACATCGCACTCGGTTTTAATAAATAAATCTCTCTCTTTGCCATTTCTAAAACTTTCTGTACTGTTAATAATAATAGTTCATGAATATTGTGCCAGGTAAGCAATTTTGAAAGAGCATATGCTATAATCATATTCATACGATTAAGAGGAGAAAACAGGATCAGTGAATGAAATGTCAACTTTAAGAAGAAAGGGAAGTAGAATTATACATTTAATAACCAATTGGTTATTACATTGGTTCATTTCTGTTCTAGTCTAAAAGAAACATTTTTATTATGAAAAATCTCAGTTTTACATAGAAAAATTACTTGGAGTAATATTAAAATAATAAGAGCTATATAAGATTAAAAAAAGAAATTAGAAATATTAAAAAATATTGCATGGTAAGGAATATTGGTTGGGAGCGCGGTGGCCCAGTGGTAAGGTACTTTGGTACTAACTAACTAAAAGGACCCAGGTTGGAATCCGGCTGAGGCAGATAATTATTTTCTATTACACTGGAGCCATGGGTCAACCCTGTAGGTTCTGGAATCCTCCTGGGGTCTACCCATATAAAGTGCGTACGCCTATTGTAAAAAAAATGGCGATTAAGCGTGGTCTTGAAAAATCACCTCCTTATGTAACCGTTGTTCTAAAAACTAAATTACTTAACCAATGGCCCTTCATGGGATATTGATATAGAATTTTCTTTTTAGTTCTTTATTTCCAGATCGGTCTTGTTAGCCACACATGGTTATTGCAACAGTTAGTTTTTTTTTTTAAATTTATGATATGGGAGGAGGGTATAGTTCAGTGCAGAAGACTTTTTTTGTTTTATTATTGGGTCTTGTACTGTCCAGACGAAGATCAACAACTTAGGCTGAAACGTGGGCATCTTATAATTCACCACAGTGTACTTTATTTCTGACTGCATTCCCTCATCTCACTAACCATCACTTAAAACTATTTTTAAATTAAGTTCTTCATTAAAATAGTTGTTGTTTTAAAATTTTTATCATTCATTATTTCAGTGATTAAAGTTCAACATATATTGCATTGATCTATATATAGGTTGGCAATAGGAAGTAGTGAAGGCGAGCTCCAGTCACTGAAGTACCACTATTTATGACCGACATCTAACCGACATTCCAGCACGTAAACCATAAGCAGCCTGTTTTGCAGGAGAATGGTCACCTGGATAGGCAGGAAATTATCTTGGAGAAGAAAGTCAGATGTCTCTTCGCTAGCTTTTATGGTCACCTCTTTACTGCACTTTTACGTCCTCTATACGGAAGCCAAGTCCACAGGTTTTTTATAGCCTGGGTTGTTTTGTGATACTCATATTAAGAACTGAGCGTTCCGCGTTTGATCTGTTGCTTCGTCAAATGAGAAGTAAAAAAAGTTTGAACGTGTCCAGAGGAAAGTTAAATCGATTAATAGGTCAAAGACTAAAATCAAGTAGTACTTAAATTCTTTATCTCTCGCCAAAAATGCCTACATCAAGCAGTAATAAAAAATAATATGCAGAGAACCAAAACTATGACATTAATAATTGTTAGATAAACAATCATTATATAAATTGATAAGGTAGGTAAATTGCACTGCTTTCTTTTAGGAAATAGACGAATTCCCAAAGAATAAATTGGGCAATGTATTCGTACCCTTCGGATAAATAGTCGTATTTTAAGAATCAGATGAAGAGAATGAAATTTTGATCATTAGCAAGTTTTAAGCTAATTCATTGCAATCCGCTACAATTCGTAATATTGAGTAGCATATCATAGCGGTCAGATGTGATAAAGAGCAAAAAAAGAACTCATCGTCTTTTATATGGCTGAGTTTTTGTTTAGATAGTAATACAAGCATAGTCAGAGTCCGACGGCTCAATGTCGACAACACCAATCACTATCTACATATATTTGTCCAATAAAGCCCGACTAAACCCAAATCTACCTTGACACAATCAGTGTTAATTAATTTTTTTAGTGATCCGTTTGAAGAAACCAGCCAACTGATATATCCGATTACATGAGTTAGGGAATTCCTTGGAAGGTGGCATTATTCACGAAGACTTTGGCATCCAATAGCTGTCCACTTGTGTCTTTCAATACTGTACGAATTCTATTTGAAAACATGAAATGTACATATCCTCATAGAACGTTTGAGCAAATTAGAACCTGACAACAGATTACAATGTGCAAGAGAAATAACATACACAAGTAAAAAGTTAAATAATCAAAATATTATACCAGTTCTATAAATAAAATAAGGTAGCTGATCCAAATAGGTCAACGGCACACACTCTCCCAATAATTGAACTAATGACCAATAATTGAGGAGTAGTGATAGGCTTGGACAGATATGAGATACAGGAGGCAGAGCATTATACGGTACGGCCCCGGCTAACACCACGGTCACGAACGGCGGTGCACAGCATCACGATCTCCTCACCATTCTATTATCTTCATCAGGACAACTCCTTACTCTCTCCTCTCATCTGTGAGGGCCATGATAATTTGCAGCCTGTCTCCTCTTCGTCAGAACAAGGCTAATTATCACTGATTGAAATTTATCGTAATCTCATTTTCACTTAATTTTAAATCATCTTCTAGCTATAAAAATGAGATTTGCTGATTGAAGAAACCAAATTGCACATGAAAGGGGTACAACTCGAATAATGTATTCGTAAAACGACAAATGCTAAATTAGACATTAGACAAAGGCTAAGTTCTACCTGGGAGCAATCAGGATGTTTCCATTAACGCACATTGCTTTTTGGAACGTCTATAGTGTTCGTAACTGTGGTCTGATAGTTCAGCGAGCTACGCTTGGGGTTGATAGCGATTCAGCTATTACAATATCTGACATTATAAATTTCGATGTACGCCGCTTATAAGAAATGAAATAACCATTTATTATCATAAATAGATATTCATAAAAGTGAATGGCAATGGCAAAAGATAGTAAATATGAATGATTCACTGACTACAAAAGAGCTGTTGAGCTGCTACAAATGAATCACCGACATAATAAAAGAAACTAGCACGAGTAATAATACCAAAATGAATGAAAGGAGCTCACAACACACAACAATGTTAAGCAATTGTTGGAGTGCAGATCGTGACTCATTCCAAAGAGTCGCTGCTCTGACTCTGAGCGGATAGTATTTTTTTTTTTTTTTTTGGCAGTAACCCTCCAAATTCCTCAACTTCTTCATTAACTAACCAAGGCAGTTACTTACTTCTATACACTATATAGTCTACCATCTTTGTTCGTGAATATCATCCATAATTGTTTGATATTTCTTCCTAATATATACGTGTATTATTATTATTTTTATTTATTTTTTTTTTTGCAGCCTATTTTCTAATATACTTAAAATTTCACAGCTATTTTATAAAGTAATTTATTGATTGTAATTCTTTTGTACCAAAATTAGTTGGATTTATTTTATTTCGGTTTTAAATTTAGTTAATAGGACCTCAAAACAAGAAAAAAAATTCCTCTGAAGGTGTGTCCGCAAGCTCTTTGTTTGGGATTTATTCACACCCAAACATTTTCATTGTTATGAATTATTTACGTGAATATGCCAGGCCATTTCCGAATACAAGATTACCAAACTATCTAGTCTATCTTTAGCTCCGCGTTTCAACGTCTTAGAGAAACTGGTTACACTTGCTATAATAACCCGTGCTGACAGTATTTTTGTCCCTTTACGAAATTAAGAAAGGAGTGCGACCAAATTAAGATATTTTGATGATAATCCATCTGGCAGTATACAAAGAGCTGGTGCAGAATTAAATGTTACACTAACTACAGTATGGAGAACTCCCATTGCAGATGGGCTTCATCCATATCATTATCAACGGGTACAAAATTTATTACCGCAAGATTAGGGATAAAAAGCCATCTTAGTATTCCATCTAATCCATCCCCTAAACAAAAAGTTTGCGGACATTCCTTCACTTTGAAAAACATTTAATATGAATATTAATGTTTACATTTAATTAATAAAGTAGTTAGAACAAATAAATAGGTTTTATATATTTAATACAACGTAAATAATTCAAAACAATGCGTTTGCGGACAAACTTTCAAAGGAATTTTTTTTCTTGTTTTAAGGTCCTTAATTCATATTTTTAGTTTGGCCACTTAACTCTGAAACACCCTGTAAACAATTTTTCAAATAAAATAAAAATTAAGAAAACAAAAAGCCAAACTGAAATAATATTGATTAAAAAAAAAAATAATGGAATCCCAAAACGAAATAAAAAATTATATGTGCATATACACATACATACATGTTTATACATATACATCTTTTAAACAATATATACACTTTTATTGAATATAAACATTCAGTTTTATTTTAAAAGTAAGAGCCCCATAGTTTCCTCACAAGCACAACTCGCTAGTGAATGGGCAAGGACACTAACAAGGAACAAAGAACCTGAGTTCATTGAGTTGTCAACAGCTCAGCGAGATTTATAGAATGAAAGTCCGTCAGTGAAAGTACTTTTTTACAACGATATATCAATTTTCAAAATATTGGTTATAATTTTAATTTTTAAGTTAAGGTTTTCACCGTACTAATACGTTTTCTACACTACAAAATAGCATACTAAAACAATATATATTTCATATTCAAGAAGGAGATCTAGGTAGCGGTTAGACATAACATAAGGTAATGAACGGCAATTATTTAAAGCTCTACATTGCAGGTCTTCAAAGGGTTTGAGTAGTTAGGTGAAGATTGAAGACTGATTTTATGTTGGTTCATTTAAACTTTTATATGAAAATGTGATAATTAACAGTTCATAATTGTTGCTATTATTTTTTCCCGCAGCGTTCGATTATCTTTTTAAACACTGCATGTAATTTGCATTTCGAATTAAAATTATGAAATCATATTGTATATAAAGTAGATATTTTAAGTAAACAGTTTGATTTTTTTGTTAAATCCCATATAAAATAATATACATTTTAGTTTAAGAAATGGTTAAATAATTACAGATTAGGTACATCTCATCTATTTTTTACTAGTTTTAGTTTCAAAATTTAAATAATTGAAATCCATATATTACCGAAATATCGCATAATCTTGTAAATGCAACCTACAGTATAGATCACTGGAAATACATTTTCCAAAACTATATAACATATAATACATACATATGTATTATATGCTATATAGTTTTAAGTAGTGGATAAAAACGTTAATCAAAAGAACAATACAAATATATTTTCATATAATATAATCTCATGTCTGAAACTACTAATAAATTACTACAACTCCAGGGCGAACAAGAATCTTTATATCTCCTTTGTGGACTTTAAGAAAGCCTACGATTCTGTGGATAGGAGGGCTTTACTGGGGATTCTGGAATATCGAGTGATAGAAAGACCAGGAGGTTGGTTGAGCATACGTTGACAAACACGACCTCGAAAGTGAAATTCCAAAGAGTCATAAGTGGGCCCTTTCTGGTCAGGACGGGGCTGAGACAGGGGGATTGTCTGTCCCTGGTACTGTTCAATGTAGTGCTGGATAAAGTATTGAAGGAGTTATAGATCAAAAATAGCGAGGGAGCAAACTTAGGAACCAAATAGAATAACGTTGGAACAAAAGGTTGTCTGGTGTATGCTGATGATCTGGCCCTCCCGGCGGAATCTATGAATGAAGCAAAGGGCAGTTAAACACCCTAAAAGAAAGAGTCAGCTTGCATATATCGTCCAAAAAAACGGAGTTGATGACTACGGATCGAAACATTCAGGAAAAAAACAGTTAAAACAAAGTATGGGGAAATCAGGGTCACAAATAGCTTCGAGTATTAACGGGAAATTATTTGTAGTGATAGGTCCGAGAGAAAGGGTATGGAGGAGAGGTTGGGCAAAATGAAAAGACTCAGCTTTACCACCAGTAGCCTATACTGTACAAAGGGTCCGTCAACAGGAACAAAAATAAGACACTACAAGACGATTGTCAAACTGGCTATCTGTATGGAATGGAGACCGCTTCTCTTCCTAGCTTAAAGAAACTTTTGGGAATAGAGAGGAAGATCTTGAGGCGGATTTATGGGCCAGTAAAGTTACCGGAGGGATATAGGCCGAGGCCTACAAGAGAATTATATAGAGAAATGGATGACCTGGAAACAGACATTAGGTTAAGGAGGCTTTCTACGGTCATATGGTCAGGATGAACCCGAGCAGAATTAATAGGGAGATCTTTGGAAAAATGTGGGGATATAAAGGGAGTAGGGAGTACATTAAGCCATTAACATTGCCAAAGAGGTGAGAAGGAGGAGAGTATGGAGCGAGAATGAAAGAAGAGTGCAGTCTGAAAGAATGAAGAAGAGGTGGGTATAAAGGAGGGGAATGTGTGGGGAAAATTGGGAAGAAATGATATTCGCGTGGTCTATAATGCCGATTCGTGTCTAGAAAAAAATAAATAAAATAATCTCATATTTTAGTTTTATGAAAAATACTTCATTTTTATAGCTGTGATAAAAAATGAAACGTTCAATAGAATAGACATGTACTTATCCATTGGTTCGGTGATAGCAATTGAACTTTTTTAAGAATATAACGTAAACATTCATGTAAGCATGCTCAATATATTATTTTGAAAAAGAGTTAGTACGGATTTTAAGCGAACGGCCGCACTAAGTTCCAAAAAGGCAGTGTTACTATACTAGGCTATATGTTTTTAAATTTAAACAAGTTTTGTGAGTTCTGCAGTGATATCATTCCATTTACAGTCAAAATATTTTGTTCTTAAAAATAAATACGTTGGCAATGACGAGAAACGGTTAACGAAAGTATTAGCACTTCAAATAAATCCTTTAAAAAATCTTATGAGTTTTACATCGTATACAAAATTATGCATAACCATTAGAGGAACCCAACGCACGCTAATGTCATATTTATCTAATACCAAATCTCGAATTTAATTTAAACACGTTCAAATTGAACATTACACTACTAACCTCTTAGGTTATTTTCTAACCCTATAACTAACTTTCAAGTGGAAAAAATTTCAGAACTGGACTTCTCGATGACCGGACGGGCGCGGCCAGAGTGACAAACCTCGAAGATCTGGTGAGAAAGAGATCCCTAGAGGATCTGGGTCGGAGTACGTATTTGGCTGGACACTGGAGGTCCCTCTTCGGAACTGGTTCAGGAAAACCAAGCTCACAGAGAAAGCCTACTCTCGCCTCCACAACATCCGGGACCACTTGCTCGGGGCAGTCCGCGTGGCGACGGATTCTTCATTATATCTCTTTTAAGGAGGCTGTTAGATATTATTTCGAATGTGTGATATTGCCTTCCTCGCGAGAATGACAAAGCTTGGTTCGGAATCCTCGAGGCTGAATGTGTATTTATTTTATTTTTTCTCAATTTTAATTCTGTTTATATCGTATATAAATTATTTTGTTATTATTAATCAGTTTTTATTATATCGATTATATTAATGTTTTTACATCATATTGATAATTTTTTCCTTTTTTTATTTTTATAAGATAACAATAGTCATTACATCCCCCCCCTTTTTTCTGTATATATGATGTGAATGAATACTTTGTTTGGACGCTAATACTTATTGCCCCTGATTGTCGAAGATTGTATTAGTTTTATTTAATAGGAAAATATATAGTTGTAAACTATTTTTGTTTCTCTTTTGACCGCAACTCTGACCATCTTCTTATATATAAAAAAAAAATGCTTAAAGTTTTTTTTAATCCCATTTCTGGTCATTTCTAATAGGACAATTATCTTATATTTATTTAAACACCAATTAATCAATCAGTCAAGTTCTCTTCATGGGCGACCGCTACGAACTAAATCAATCCGGTTGCAAGATAGTGCCTCAACTCCCTCGCCAACAAAGGCCTCTTCCTTAATGAGAGTGCGATTCACTTAAACTTGACAGCCTCCATACTAAATAAGAACTGAACTGAGCATATCTAAAACAATAGTGTAGCCTAGGAAACCTCATACTTTTAAGTTTATGAGGAGCAATACTGATTCCATACTTATCAATTATAGTTCAATTTCATCATTTAAGTTAGATATATATACTTTTTTTTCCCATCTAATAATAATTTTTAATTACTGGCCCATTTTCTGCAAACCTACAACTTGCACACGAAAAAAGAAAAACAATTAAGCCAGAGGACAGAGATCTTAAGTTTCCAGCCATACCGAAGAGTTATTCATACTTCAAGCATAATTCAACCAAATTGTTGAAGATCAGTTATAACTAAGCCAATGGCTATTAACTAGTATTATAGTTTTTGTAATAATAATAAATTTGCCGATGATACAACTATCCTATCCTCACATTCTAATGCTGTAGCAACCTCATCCATTCTCCAAACACACCTCAACCGGATTGAGCAATAGTGCAACCAATGGCGGATAAAAGTTAATCCGACACAGTGGAATATCTTGGGTTCATCTTAGAGAAAAGATTTATATAGAACCAACAGACGATTCAGCCAAACATATCAACTGCTCAGCCGGACCTCTCATCTCTCACAAGAAAACAAACTTCTAATTTATAAGACTATACTAGACTATGGACTTGAACTTTGGGGAACAGCTAAACCGTCGAACATCAAACGTATCCTTTCGATCAAAAATCCTTAGAACGTAGTAATAGTTCATACCATAGTCAAGACACCCTATTAGGTTTCCAACAGAACACTACACCATGACCTTCATATCCCTTCTGTCCATGACCTACCAACCAAATTCTCAAAATTCCATATAAACCTTTCTAGTGGTTCTAATCATTTGATTCAATCCTTATCTAGTCCCACTCATCCTTACAATCCACCTCGAAGGTTGAAACGGCAGTGACCAAAAGACTTTTTGTAAAATAAAAACGGACAATTGGAGTTCTGGCAATGGTCAGATTCTTCAAGTTGGGTGTTTGCGGCTTTAGTGCAATTGTTCAGCCTCTACTCATTGCCAGTAATGCGCTGGGATCTCAAAGAGCCTGTGGCTCACATGTGAGGGATAGAGTGGGCTTAGGGATCCTCAGGTCACTTGTGTAAATATTGAATATAAGAGTGTAAATGTGACTAGAAATTATTTTATTTCTTTATTAATTTTTATGTTATTTATTTATTTTTTGATGTACTTAGTTTGATTATGTTAATTTTCATTATCTTTCTGTTTGTCTTTATTTTGAAAGATTTCATTTATTTGTATGTACTCTTTTTTCTAATTTATTTAATTATTTTTATTCTTAAGTTATTTAATTTTGCTATGAATGTGGCTATTATATACCTATTGGCCACAACGTTGTGGCACACTGTAATATCTATCAATAAATTAAGTTTTGAATAAAGATTAACGTTTATCCTAACTATTCCTTTCCTATAGGCCGTAAGCTGATCTTAGAAAGCTTAAAATCTTGTTCAATGAATTATTTCTTTAATTCAAAACGAAATTTTAAAATTGGAATAGTAGTTCTTGAAGCTAGATTATTTAAACAACCAAACTCTACATTTTTATACATCAGTGTACATAAATATAGATTTCTATTAATGTTCTAAGGTTTAATTTCCTTAAGCTTTAATCAATCTTGATCCTTCTAGCTACTCGGTCTTATTAAACGCCCCGCCCGATTAAAATTGATTAGTATTCATACTTTTTTACCCACACGTTACTTTAGAGAGTCTAATGATGCTTAATCGGTTAAAAAATTAACTTCTTGTTGATAAGCTGGGGTATGGAAATCAGAACACGAACAATGATGTTCAAAGTCATTATTCATTCATGGTAAAGTAATAACAACGAAGACTACCCATTTCTTGTCGTGGGAAAGTACACGGACCAGATAAACCCTGCGAAAGGAGCATACAATCGGGCGGGAACTTAAGAAGCATAATCTCAGGACGGGGCAAACATTGTTATTACATTTAATTAGTTTTTAAATATATACTTTCTCAATAAATTGTGTTTAGTATCTGGTTCCATCTCCGAGAAACCTAATTATAATGTATACATCAACTCTTCTATAAAAACTATTTATGGTTGTTATTAGCTAATAAATAAAGTAGATTTTAATGAATTTAAACATTTATAGGTCTCGATAATACAAGATATAGAACTGGCGTTAGATATGAGTAGAATAAAAAATATAGCGAGGCTATTCTAGAATAATAACGATATAGCGAAGAAAGTATTATTTGGCCGACCTTTTTTTTTTTAATCACACATACCAGGTCATTTATGACTAATGGAGGGATTATTTAGAGTTCACCAACCTATACTAACTATAATGGACTTTTCATAGTATTTTGACCTGGACAGTTCTAATCGGTTCGTCTGCCTTAGAGCTGGAGTATGTATAAGTATAGCATCAGAATCTTAAATATACGCAGTTATAATCTTTTCCTCTCGGCTTTTTTTATTGAATATTGCAAATGTAAATTTGTTAAAAATAAGAAACAATGTGTGTTGTGTTATTAAATACAACGTACTATTAAATGTAATAATACAAATACATTTTATTTGAAATATGGATCTCTGCACATAAAAATATAAGATAATAGGCACGAGTTGATTTAGTGCACTTTCTACAAATTTTAGTCTTAATTATTATGAGTAATTTTTAAGATAGTGAAACTTATTTTTTTTCGCAGAATTAGGCTATTAAAAATGAGTAGCTTAATCACAAACAGAGGTACGTCCCCTTAGACAAACTTTTCAGGAGATTGAAAAACCCATATTTCACCACAACAGTTAAACAAAAACAAGCCGTTTGTAGCCGAAGGATTTGAGGTATCTATCTTAGTAACCTCGTTATAGCAACGGCGCCGGTTCGAATCCGACCAAGGGGGTTAACTCTTATCTCGTGATCGTCTCGCAGAATAAAAACTTGATCCTCCCACCATGGTTAGAGTGTAGATAACCTCCTCTCCCTACCTAAAATAAAAGTGAAGTGGTTGGCCAGAAAAATATAATTTCTATTTCATGATTCATGAATTTGAACAAGAAATCACTAAAAATTAAAATAACTGTGATTATTTCTATTATTGTTTAATTAGTTTAATCTATTAAGCCGCGATAGTTGATCTGCCTACGACACGGAACAGTGGCCATCTTACTCAGCAAATAATCATTTAATGCCTGGCATTAGTTCAATGTTAAATCTGTATTGTTAGTTATGCTTGAGAGCCCTGGGTACTACGGCCTCCGCAGACCCACGCAAAACCATTACTCAGATAATTAGAACGTAAATGGGATTTCTTTTTTCATGTACCGAACATATTGATGTTATATGAAGACATGCTTGATACGGGCGTAGTTCTAGTGATGTCATGCCCTACATTGTCGCCGCAAGTAGACACTATAGGGCATGACATCGCTATGAAATAAGGTGCATAAGATATTTTACACTGATAAGAGTTTGTATTTATTAAATTGTAATCAAGAAAGTATAACATCAAGCATTGATCTTCAGGGCATTCATAAAACGAATCAGCACACCATTACAATATATACCAGAGGAAATACACGTTTTGAATCAAAATCTAATTATATTTAACTAATTAATTAATCAAAAAATCTCTAATTATATTTATTTTCCATGAATAGATTAAAATAAATATTGATTGATGGTAAGACACTTTTGGATTATTTATACGTTTGAACGTCTTGGATATGCTATATTCACCTCCTCACCATCTAAATTGGCCCAATATTCTGGAGTGACCAACAAATCTTTGAAATAGTACAAATATTATTTGACAAATTACACTCATAATGTTTCGACAATACTTTATGCCATTAGGTATATACAATTCAATGTATAATTTTTTTTTTTTTTTTTTTTTTTTTTTTT
>NW_027105103.1:110179-124082 GCF_000696795.3 Halyomorpha halys
AGGTCTTTGTTTTACTGGAGAGTCTCTGGGTGTATTACCCAGGCTTCGGGATCTTTTTATGCTATTTTTACTGGACATCACCATATAGTAAATGTATAAATTAAAATCAATTGTGTTTTTATTATAACCTGGAGACCGGAATGAAAAGTTATAAAAATTATAGAAATATAACCTTTTTTTTTTTTTCTTTCTAGTTTTTACTAGCGAAAAACTTGACCCACTTTTTTCAAAATTTTCTACCTAAATCGTGGAATAATTTTGTTTCAGGCCAAAATGGGGAAAAAAAATTATTATTTACTAGATCTTTGAATTATGAGTGGTCTTGGTAGGTGGAAAAATAATTCTGCAGTATTCGGTAAGTATAATTTGTTTCTGCGTTGGGGAAACGCAAGAAGGTCCATAACAATAGTTTGATGTTCCATTTTCCCCTTATCTTTTTAAAATAGAAATGCGCATATTTCAGTCTTGAAACTCTAATGAAACCTAATTTTGACGAACAGGCAGATATACCGCTTTTACCAGAACTTTATATGTAAGTTGGAACTAAGAATTCAGGGTAAGTTGAAACAGATAGTGAAATCAAGAATTCGTGAGACTTCAGTAGCGTGTTTTGTGTCGTTAGAATTCGTCTTATAAGGATAAACAGAGAATACTTATGCACAAAAGGGTGGCAGTGAAAAGACGCTCGCTCGAGGAAATTTCTAATCTGGTTTCTCTCTTTCTGATAGATCTCGTGGAGAGGATTAAGTACGGCAGCGGCTGGGGAATTAGTGAAAGCTATTGTCAGTGCCCGCTTTTATTACACGTAAGACGCCTGCACCCGGTCCAGATGCTGTGGAGTGTAATGCGTGTGAAAGTTGATGGATGTAGTCAACGTTTTGGAGGAGCTGTTGCCATAAAGACGAGAAAAAAATAACACAGAGGAAAGCAGTGGTGTTTAAAACTCATGACAGACGTAAATAACGTCTTAAATGTGGGAATATTCGGTAGTAATTACTAATAGCTATTGAGTTATTTACGCATAAATGTTGATAATGATGAATAAAAACAATATTTAATTTTTTAAAAAAACATACAAGAATACAGATCCAGAAGGAAGAGCGAGGGGAAGCTCACGAATGCATAAGATTCATTTTAGAAATAATTCTAAATTAAACCCTCAATATTTTTGTTAGACACAATATTAAATTGGTCTCATAATGAAATAAATATTTTTTTAGTTTGAAATTTATTCCCAATTGCAAATTATAACGTGATGAAATAGTAGAAAGAATGTTTTTTAATACGATTTTAGTTCTGATTACATTTGCGTATCTTTTTAGTATTAAAATTATTTAAAAAAAAAAAAATCCTTTTGCAAAATTAAATTAGATTCAGTTAGAGTTCAAGGGCGGCTAAAATAAATAAAAAATGTGTCTGTAGGGATTACTTATATATTTTTTATCTATCTAACTATTTTCAGGACTCAACATTTAATTTAAAATCATGAGAGATAGTTGACCGTGGATGACTTATACGAAGAGAAGATGGTTGGGGGCTGCGGTCAAAATAAAATTCACTTTATGTCATTCTGTTTATATCTTTATGTTATTCTATTCATTGGTTGTTATCTTGTTCTGTTCTTAGCCCTAATGAAGGCTAGAAATTCTGGCCGAAACGTTGGCAAGATTAAATAAATTACTTCGACT
The DNA here is from genome assembly GCF_000696795.3 of Halyomorpha halys. NCBI lineage: Eukaryota > Metazoa > Arthropoda > Insecta > Hemiptera > Pentatomidae > Halyomorpha > Halyomorpha halys. The sequence goes on from NW_027105103.1 coordinate 111,868, forward strand.
TATTTGTGTTTTATTTTGACCACACCCTCCAACCATCTTCTCTGCGTACATTTAATTTAACTTTTTAATGTTGCTGCTACTAAAGATATAAATCCTACTATTATACTAAAAGCACGAATTAGATTCGACCTTAACAGTAGACTTACTGTTTTTTTTTAAATAAAAAATTGCATCATTTTCTTGGTCAATAAAAAGGTCAATTTTCTAGATGCAAATGATTATACATTCAAATCAAATATAGGGTCCTACAAAGAGTTAGATAAATTTAAGAATAGTTAAATACATAACACTTACGGAACATCTTTTTTTTTTTAATGTTATCCATAAACACATCCTTCAAGATTATTTGCTTAAAATAAGTAGAATGGGTTAGAAATTAATTTTTTTCTTATAAATTATTATAAAGAATCTTTACTTCACAAGATCAACTAATAATTCAATGACCTTATCTTGTCAATAAATATTAATATTTTGGGCAAAACGTGGTGCTATAATGAATTATAGGATATTGAAATCTCAAAAATATCAAAGCATAATTTAAAAGTCATCACTTGAGTTTCGGAAATAATTTTTATTTTCTTTCAATTCTTCGTTTACGTTCAATTTATTTTTTAATTTTTCAACTGCATAATTCTCTTGGGTAAAACCACATAATTTTTTTTTTTGTTGAACTTTAGATCTTTACTCACACCAATAAGACTTTGATAAGACAAACTGTGAATGAGATGTATTACTTTTGAAAATACTGTAATTCTTTGAAGGAGAGCGGTATCCAGTGGCACCTCCTTATGGCTTATTATTAAATTTAATTGATAGACGAAAGGATACCTCATCCATCTCCTCTTCAGTCTACGCACGTTATCAGGCATGGCCATATTTACACAAGCCTACGCCATTTATTAGTTGGACCGTCTTTGTTTATAAATAGTTGACATGTAAAGGTTAGTACTTAAACTTATATTGTTTACGTTACAATTGTCCTGAATGTTTTCCTGAAAGATTTGAAGTTTCTTAATATCGACCAGATTTGCAGTTAATATAATTCTGTTTAAGTTTTATTTATTTTTTTTTAACAGTGAGAAATGAAGTCTTGGTATTTCATTTAAGGTTTTGTAGACCATATGTCATTCTTTGGTCGAATGTGGTTCCGGCCTAGTTACTGCTAGTTAGTTGCTGCCAATAAATCTGTGGTTGTACAGCATTGATATCCCATGTCCCCCTAGATTGTATCGACACTCAATTGCATTATATTAACCTCCATAGATATCGATGATCTTGGCTGTAGGGAGCGATTAACGAAAGGCATTAAGGAAATATTTCGTGTTCACAGGGAGAAGAATATTTGAAATACCTCACACTTGAATAACTAAGATACATGTGATACCTCTAGTTCTTAGTGAATGAAATACGTTTTACGGAACAAAATTGTTCGTTGTTATAGATCGTAAACAGTAAAATTTGTTTTAATAATTCAAACTACGCCGAAGAAAAGCGTGAAGAAATGATTGAGATGATTGAATAGCAAGGAGGCCAGGTATCGTCCCCAGGTGATTTCACAGCCGTACAGCAGGTGGACAATAGTGTTCCCCGAGAAGAGTGACACTGACTCACTTTCTTCATGTCACTGTGACGGTCACTAGGAACACGTTGGGGTGACCTCCACCACGGATGAAAGTAACAACCAACAAAGGCGGCGGTGAATGTGGAATGTTATTGGTGCCAGTTATTGGGTCGTGGCAGTATATGACCTACACAAGAAATGATAGCAGATCGATGTTAAAAATTGGCTTTTCATGTGAGTATGAATTAAACTCTAATTTTTTCAAAAATACACGCACATTAATTACAGTAGTGAAGACTTGTACAGTTAGAGGAAATAAAATACTTAAAATGTTTAAGAATAATATCAGAAAAATTGTTCAAGTAACTTTATTTTGCTACCGTTTACAATTCCGTGAGAAAGAGTTGATTTCAAACTTAGAGCTAGATTATATTATGAATAATAAGGTATAATACAATGGCTAACTTATATATATGTTTAAGAATAAATAGTTTGTTGATAAGAAAGTGGTAGTGTTAAGTTGATCCATAATTAAAGGCTTTAAAAAATTAATGAAATTATGACAAAATAGGATGATTCGACTGATATTAATGACCATGGCAGAATAGCCTGCAAAAAGTTTTTAAATGTTTGGATGTGAAGTGTTAATTTAAATTAATGATTGTCCTTGAGGATGGCTTAATTGGCCGAAACGTTGAACTGTTAAAGAAAGGATAAAGAGTGTTCGGACTTGACCTGGTTACCAATTAATGTATTTGAAATTTACATTATAAATTAACAAATCATATTTGAAAACATAATAATTAGGGGTGGTAAAGATATCGAAACATATGTAATATCCGTAAAGTTTATAATTATTGAAAAAAAAAACTGCTCCATTTCAAGCCTGAAAAATCTTCATACCATTTAGAAACATTGGAAATTGGCAAATTTTTTCTAGAAGCACCTTAAAGGAATTCTCTTAGTAAAAAAAAAATATATAGATATCCTATAAAATAATAATTAATAAGAGATTTCCGGACTTGTTTTCGGACGAATGATAATAAGTCCTTAAAATATCATTTTCCTTTATTTATTTTATTTAGTGTCTTTTTACTATGTTTAGACCCATAGTAAAGTGCAGAAACATAACTTATAAAAAGTTACTTTTCCTACAATATATTTAAATAAAAATTGGAATTTATAGTGAGTAAATGGTCACTGATAATGTTCAAAATCAAAACCAACAAAAAAAATAGTATTTAATAGTTTTATTTAATTTAACATTCTGCTTCTTAAATTATAGCTATTAACTATTTAACATACTTGAAATTAATTTTACAAATAATTTAGCATGTGTTTTAACCTTAACGTCCTTTAATACTAAGAAATTTTCAATAGCGAATACTTTGAAATAAAATTTTTAAAAATATATCTGGATACATTAGATAAACATAAATTATTAAGAGATATTAAAGAATCGGTTTTTGTTTAATCAAAATTTTTAATTCAAAAATTATTGTAATAATTATTTTTTTCAAAAATAATACTTTAACTCTGCAAGCCAAAATTTAAAAAAAAATCTATTAACCCGATAGATGAATGATGGAAGTAAATCCATTCTTTAATGAAAGCATTTATTCTAAACCAACAAAAAATTGATATATAGCCATTTTTTAGTATAAAAATGACACGTTTGTTACATTAATTATTTAAATAACAATTAATAATTCCTCATTACCAATTTTGTGTCTACCTCCATCTAACCATTCTACCTAATTAGGAAAATTCTTAAAAGAATCATGGTAATTAACTAATTAAACCTGAATCGCGTTGTTAAAAAGGAAATCACTATCGCATACTCGGAATTTCACCAAAGAGATTTCAGAGTCGAGCGCCGAAAACACTTGAACCCACAGACCGCACTTCAGTGGTTCCCGAGATGCTATCACGTACTGGAATCTGAACTCAGAAAACGACAATTCTTCGGGCCACCAACCGCAAAAACGATGGTTTATTTTAGAAACTAATCGATCGGCTCCTTTCAGTTCTATGGAAAGCCATGTTCACGAGCGAAGTAATGGATAGATTTTTACATCGTTAGTAGTGTATTAATTTTTTCCCCCTGAAACAAATAGGTTTGAAGGTCATCCTAGAAGTTTTTGGTCTGTGGTCTATGCTAATTTCTAGGACTTTCTCTTTTTTGAAAAAAACAGAACCGGTATCTGGCTCTAGGTTGATTAGACCTGTTCCTTTGGGGCCCGTTAGTTACCACGTGTATCTTTAGGTGTTTTTCTAGGTGTTAAATTTCCTTAAGTAGGTTTTTTTTATATGAAATGTAGTATAGAAATATAGTAAGAAGTGTTGAGGTCATGAAACATTCCAAATTCGTGTTTTTGATGCAAACACCTTTTGAGTCACGGTCACCTGAGTCAAAATAATCAAGTCTCTCTGAATGGTGTGTGTGTGTGTTTAGAAAAAAATTATATCTGACCTATTAAGTTGTAGAAAGTATGGTTGATATCGAAAAATGCATATAAATGATCTGTTCTAACATGAATATTGCCACTTTGCCATAAATTTCGCTAGTTTAATAATTGTTTTCAGGTCACCAAATTTATATTTTGATTAACCTATGTATGAGCCTTTCAATTGTCAGGATGACTAACGCTATAAAATAATTCTTAGTATTCTCAGTATTGATACTTTAACAATTTACTATTAAATAAATAGTTAGGAGCAGAATATAATCTATGGTAAATTGTTATATATTTATATTTCTAACTTGTTTAGAAAGAAAATTGTAAATGATATATGAATAATTTCTCGTTGCAAAATATTAACAATGTTGACGTTGGAGTTGGTGACAGTGGAGACAATGTTGGTCAATCAGTTAACTGAAAGGCTTATTTGGAAAATTAGTAGAGCAAAATTTTGCCACAGTAAATAATATAGAAATATCTTTTCTAAAACGGGAAAGGATTAATTTCAACTAAAAGTTTTGTGATGCGCATAATGCACTAGATTTTTAATGATAAGCTGTACACATGAGTCTTTTTTTTTGACACATGAGTCATTCATGACTGTAAAAATTATATAGCTACAGTTATAACGATTCTACGAGCGGGGGTAAAGTAGCGGGTATTTGTTGGGTAAAACAGGTATTTTCAAAGGCGGTGCGGCGGTATTTCAAAGCGGGTATTTTTGGTCAGGTGAATCGGCAGCACTGGTCTCGAGTGTCCCAAGCGTTACAACAGTTAATTGGGTTACCTTTGTACTGGGTTTTACTGTTTTCCATATTTAAAGACTCTAAGATAAATTGTACTGAAAATTGTTTAGCTCTAAAAGGGTGGTGGGAAATTTAAATTGTACTGAAAATTGTTTAGCTCTACAAGGGTGGTGGGAAATTTGTTTAGTCCAAGAAGGGTTCTGCGGTGCAAAAAGTCTGGTATCAGTTAATGTAGGAAACTAAAACTTGGTGGGATTTCAATTATCTGGAAATATTACTTCTGTTGCACTTCGAATTGGAGGAAAAAGGGCCGAAATATTAAGAGAATTCATACTGTAAGCAGGGTCCATAATTACCTCCTTCTCCTCTAACAAATACAAAGATGCTCTTTTTCAAGAAGTGACGCATAATTAATGTAAAATATCTCGAATCTAGCAGAAAAAATGCTATAACATTGTTACTGTAATGAGTGTTCTGTCTTATTAGCTTTGGGGTGAAAGTTGATAGTACAAGTGTTACAATGAAGCAACTGTCACGTTAACTATTACATTTATACGCTTTGGCAATGAGCAATCGTACAGTTTCAGTTATTGCGACTTTTGTGACGTTCACGGTGTAACTGTTTGATAGTTACAGAAATTACAGCATTTGCTACCATGACCGTTTACATTCACGACAGTATTGACGAACAGGGTCTGACGCGATAATTGATAGTACAAGTAATGCCAGTGGACCAACAGACCTTTAACAACTGCCACTTTAACTGTCATATATCCCCTTGACAGTCAGCTGTTGCAGCATATCAGCCTTACCAAATATAATAACGATAGGCGGGAAAACGTCATTATTATGTGTTATTTTTTGTTTTATTTATTATTGATCTTAAAATCAATTCAATTCAAAGTTTTATTTATCTCATCAAAAGTTATGATGTTGCACTCTAACTCGAGAAAAATTGTATCTGCACCCGGGCCCCAAAGATAATCCACCCCGGGCCCAAAATATAAATCCGGGCCCACAAACAAATCCGTCTAAGGCCCTAAAAAATATACTCATCATATGCCTCAACATAAATCAATCCCAGACCCAAAAAAGAAATATGTCCTGGGCTCAAAATTGTCTAGGTACGCCTATGTCCTAAAACTCTATATCTAAGGAACAATAATAACTTGTTAATAATTGAAAAATTGTCTAATGATTAAACAAAAAACTAGTCGACGGACTGGTGCGATACTGAGCCAGCGCTCTACACCAACCTTAACCTTAAGCCATTTTTTGTTTGATTAAAAAATAACGCAAAAAATGCTTTAGTATAAATTTTTATTTGTGCTCATTTAATTTATTTTGCATTATTTTTATAATTACGTGTTTTTATTTTCAAAGAATTTTTTTTAGGAAAAAAAATTAGTATTACATTTACTTAAAAAGAGTTATTGAAGTTGTTGTCCAATAGCCACAGTTCACAATTAACCCAATCTAAAATCTCACGATCTGTTATGTTTCAAATAAAAATTCTATTCTCGTTAAAAAAAAAATCCTTTTGTTACCAGACCTCTAAAATAAAGCCCTAGAAGTCTGCATAGTTGGGATTTTAAATCCAAAACAGTTAGAAAAGTAAAACAAATAAAAAAAGACAACAACTGAGGTGATAGCGTATAGCGTTGTTAGTGGTTTGTGGTTAGTGGCAATTCTATAGAGCAATAGACAAAACAGAGCATTACGAATTGTACACGGAAATGCGAAGAAACTGGAGAGTTTATACGTGACAGTTTGCGTGAATAATGTTTACGAATAGAAGCACCACTAATAACCTACGAACATGTCTATTTATTGTATACAAATACTTCAATTCAGGATAATATACAGTTTATTTTTTTTACTTTTTCAATAACTTGAATAGTTGAATTTTTTTTTTCATTCAGGTCTCCCGACGTTCCACAACAATGTCTTGGCCGCTTTGGTGTTATTTACGACTATTACCTAAAATATTAGCTTCTATACTCGCTTTATCTGATCCTTGAATGGGTTGGAAGAAAAACCTGCCAATTTAGGTACAATCTGTGCCAATCATCTCGTGGCATTACCGCTGTTGAAGAAATTGAGCCTCATCAAAAATGCTTCTTTAGAATCTAAGACTTAGTAGTATTCTTATAAATACTACTAAAAATAACAATATCTATATTGTTATTTTTAGTGAATCGAAGCTTGTTAAGTAATTTTATTTATCTAGAAAATACTTTTAGAAACTTCCTTGAACAGTGAATTTTCTTTTGATAATTATAAATCACTGAAGTCGAAGTAAGTTGATAATTTATTTTAATAACATTTAATGGAATAGTTAACTAGCTGATACCCTGAAATAAACTTGATAGCCTAACTATAACTTGACAACCAAATCTCCGAATGAAAGATTATAAGACCACTTTTTAGATTTTTTTAATTACTAATAAATATTTGCAGCTTTATGACCTGGGTCTTGATTCATAATGAAGGCCAATAATATTAGTTACATGCACGAGCACTAATACTTTTCGTTTCAAAATGGAAATGATTATTAGTAACATTATAAGAGTTAAAAAATACAAATGTCAGTGTTTCACAAAAGCAAGACTAATAGTATTAGTTTGCACTTTATTGTAAAACAAGGTCCTTAATGGAGGACTGATAAATACAGTAAGTACAAAAACAAAAGAAACAATGATAATTATAATTTCCAATGTTATCATGAGTGCTTATCCTCTTGCTTCCTCTAATAATAAGTAAATAAAGCACTGGAACTGGAATTATCAAATCTTGGTAATGTCAGTTCTGTTAGATATGTAAACCCCTAATTAGCTTCATCTAGGTAATGAATCATGAAATAAGCTATAAATAAAATAGTAAACGAAAGAGTTGATAGTGCGAATAGAAAAAATTGATCTACTATATGCAGACCTGATATACAATAAAATTTGAATATCCACTAATGAAAGGCTAGATGGGAGCTCTTATAAATCTAAACCTCTTCCGCAAAAGCCCTTAACTTGTCTACTGCAAAATATGCGTGGGAAGAACGCTCTTGATTAAAATAAACGCCTGTAATTTATAACCTCCCTCCCATCCATCATCTTGACGAATGATACTTCGAAATTATGAACTGGCTCCAACAAGGAATAAAAAGATATTCAGCATTTGACCCAGTGACCAAGAGACATTGCGAACTGAAACGGGTCCAGTTGACCCCAAACGCTCGCCCGCAATGCGCATCATATTCCTCTATAAAAACAAAACTTTCCATTCTGAAGACTGCGGTGAAAGTGGTCGCAATGAGTCCGGGTTGCTCATCTCATCAGTGGGCGGATTCGGTGTCACCTAGCTGAGTCGGCCTTATATTAAGTACTACGTGAAGTCAGCAATAAATAAATATTTAAATCAAATCAATTAATTATACAATGTTGAATGTCTAGGAAGGTTGGCAAAATAGCAAAAATTAGACAACTGTTTTACACGCTATAAATCGTATAGTACTTCCACCAAAACATCAGTTTTTCAGATCTCATTAAAGGATCTATCGATGAATTAGCTAGATTAATAGATTCTATAAACTAGAATTTCCACGGAATGTACAATTATTTTCGAATAACGATTCATAATTTTTCTGGCAAAAGTTTGACTTACTGGTCATAGTAACAAACTTAATATGATATTTACGACGAAATATTAATTTAGTTTCTGATTCAAATACTAAGTTACCAGCATTCCAAAAGTAGAATTTACTTTGTCAATTGGGAAGAATTAACTTAACTGACAGGGAGTATTAATTACATTAACTTTTTCGAATAACCAAAACATAGTCAGATAGTAAATGCATATATTAAATTAATATTATTTTGTGTTTACATCATTAACAAATCAATTTAATTTTCTATCAATTAAGATTCCAATAATGCTAATCGGATAATAATCAAACATTGAAGGGTACATAGATACTGGATATATAAATCGATATTAAATTAATGACTATATTTTTAAAACTAGCCAATCTCCGTAATGGAATGATGAGAGAAAGTTGAGTACTAGGTCAAAATCAGGCTTTTCGAAAGTTGTTCGGAGGTCCACCTGCGTGAAAGATGGGGAACGCGATTTAGGGTACCTGTCAGTGTTTTTAGATTAATCAAGATTTAGGTTGAACAATTCTGAAATATCTGTTTTCGCATTATGTACTTCCGAATACGATTTTAAATTAAACCTTATTATATTGAGTATTTCATATATCGTATAACACAAGTACTTTCATAATATAATCATAGTTAAGTGGTTTTAATATTTCAATATTAGTATTACTCGCTATTAGTAAGTCCTTTAAAGGTACGATTATCTTGCCTCCTTTCTTGGAATTTCGGAAACGGGAAAGGAAGTATAAGTGTGTATGTTCCCTACTAATTATTTTGGGTGTTATGATCACTGACCAATACTCCTTAAAATTTAAGGTTTTAAAGGCAAGATAAGAAAGGTTCGGGTCGTCTGAAGCTCAGGGTGTTGAGGCGTCTTTTATATCTGTGGCGGTCCCGCGTTAGAATGGGGTCGTATCCTAAAGATAACCCTCCCATATGTTAGAAATGAAGGTTGTCATAAAAAACAAAAAAAAAAAAAAAACAAGAAAGGTTCGGTTGGAGGACGGGAGTGGATTATCTGTGCGTACTAACAGTATTAGCTAATTATACTACGAAACTAGATACAAATAATTTATATTTTTTTCAAACACTACTCTACTAATATATATTCTAAAATTAGCAAAAGACGACCTTTAATTTAGGGTTGAACAGTGGACAAACCCAGTCTTGTTAATTCAATATACCCTTATAACAGAAATGTTAACTTTTAAACCACCATTATTTCATATGGGACCACATGTTGCCTTATGTAACCAACCCTAAAATTTATAAATAACTGAACCGACACTAATGTAAAAGATTTGAGTATTAGAAAATTTTCCATTCTCTTATAAAATAGAAGCACTTTAAAATGCTGTTAGTTGAACTCACTTTTGTTATTTTATCGATAAGTATTATTTTTAAACAGAAAGCAGAATCATAAATACCTATCTCGTAGTACCATATTGGCTTTCGTAAAGCCTCATTATCACTAAATGAGTTAAAGTTTGTTAAAGATAATGTTGAATATATCCAGAACAAAAGTTAATATATTTATTACTTAATACTATATTAATACTATATTTTCTGTGAAGACAAAATAAAACTTCTGAACGATTTAAATAAATCATCCTTGGTTTTGTGTACATAGCAATGTCAGTTGGCAACGGATCCATGTTAGTGTTTTAGAGCCCTTTAAGCAAAAATAAAAAATGTATTTTTATTTATTAGTATTCCTATACCATGACAAAAGAGTAGACCCATGTTTTCACGGAAAATTTAAATTACTCAAAAGCGCATAATTTATAGAAAATCGGACGGAAAAATGTCAACCTTAAAGTTCTTAGGTTTCTCTTTCACAAGCTTCTTTAGGACAATGCCAACGACTTAGTCATCCGTCATCTGGATTTCGCTTCGCACAACTCTGAGACCTGTCTCAGATCAAGAGTTGCGGAATCAGTCTTTGACAAGCGGCTAATCTGTTTTTTCTTTGTCATGCTACAATTTCGATGGCGATTTTAACCTTTTATGAATATTTAAAAAAAATACCTAAGTATAAAGAGGAATTAATTAATATTTCACAACCAATTTAATACTTTTTCTTACTTCTTCAGATTAATAAATAAATAAAATAAGTTATATTTAAAGAATATTTCTGTTTATTCTCCCTTAAAATGAGAAAAATAAATAGGTGTGCCCAAAACAGATTCCAGGCATAAGATAGTACTTAGATTTAGTAATTATTTTTCACAAGTGTTTTTCAAATACTGGAAAAGGACAATAGGTAGATACATATAGTATTTTTAAGTTAAGTTCAGGATGCACATTATGGGGAGAGCTCCAGGTAAACGAAGATTCGGTGACAAAGTTAAATGAAAATGTGGATAAGCTCGTCATCTCATGTAAGCCCAGGCAGAAGGTTAACACTGTCAAACAATATGTGTTCCCGATCTAACTTACCCTATCCAAACTGCTCACTCACCTCAGAAAACTACGTCCTAAGATGTTAGATGGCATCGACATAATAATTCGCAGAAGTGTCAAAGCCTTCTCCACGACAATTTTGTATGCTCCGAGGAGGTACCGAGGTTTAGGCTTGATCCGCTGTCAATGGGAGGCTCCTATACAATACTGGTTGGCACATATGCTGGGGAAATGCTCCAAAAACCCACTCCTCATAACACGCCTACATCACAGAATAAAGTACGAGTTGATGAAGCTAGTAAAAGAAAGAGATTTTCCCTGCTTCGACTAGGTCTCCTGTGTCGATACGGATGGATCCACAAGATATTCGGATATTGCTTCTGTCTCTAAGAAGGGGAAGTCAGCAATCATTCAAGATCCCACCGTAAGATATGAAAATAACGACCTTGAGCGATACCCAGCTTCATGGAGGAACTCGGTATCTGGATATCGATCCCGAGTTCCTCCATGAAGCGTGGCATGACAGGACGTGGCAATGACAACAGAAAATATAATACTTGACTCTCTGGGAATCATCCACCACCACATGCATGGGAATTGTTGAGTAACAGAATCATCGAGAGGAAGGATGACGTTGCATATTTTACATGTTACTTTTTAATATGTATTGTGTAGTACTTTCCACATAATTTATTGATTTTCTATATCTATTTGTTATTTATGTATATTTGTGTCTCTATTACTATTTTTATCCATTATTTTTTTAAAGGCACATTGGGTTGAAAGCAAAATATGAAATAATAAAGGGGAAAGGATATAAAAGAAAGAAAGAGAGAGAGGGAAAAAAAAGGTGAGACTAACAAATAGAAAATTAGACGTATAGAAAGAAGGGAAAAAAATCATGAAAGAGAAAAAGTAAATAAATAAGAGAAGAAAAGAGATGAAACGGGAAAAAAGAGAAAAAAATCATATTCTATTATTATATATTATTATTTTTTATAATTATAATGGTTTAGCCGTTAGGCCTATTTATCGTAAGATCAAAAATATTGTCTGATTAGATTTAAAAAAGCATGCTGTGTGGCTAACCAATGATGTTGGGTAGCACAACATTGTTGTTTTTTTATAAAGTTATTCCCCTGATGTCAATGACGGAAACAAACTTTAACTTTAATTATAATAAAAATAAATACAACTTTAGTCCTTACATTGGGAAGAATAAAAGTTATTTTCAAACTGCTTGAAAGAAAGTATTAATAACAAACGCATAAAGATGATCAACATTTATTTCGAAATATGAGCATTTAACACATAAATGCTCAAAGTTTATCATGAAAGTTTTATTTATTATTATTTTTTTATATACTTATATTCTTCTAACTTTAAAATT
>NW_027105103.1:124366-126987 GCF_000696795.3 Halyomorpha halys
ACCTATGTCTCTTTCTATGGTGACTTTACTTTCAGCCGGTAATACCATTTTGGCGTATTTCTTTCATATTTTCTTACATCCCCGATATCCTCACTCTGGTCTCCTACATTCGCTAAATCAAATACAAGATATCAACCTATAAATAAGTAATATATGTGAATTTAATAGAACCACCGCCTTCAAGAAAAGTTTTGTCATTCACTATAGCTCAGTTAAAAGGTAAAAAACCTATTCATTCATCTACTTCAGAACAATATATCGATTTGAACAATATGCATTGCTGTAACAATTGCAATTAGATGATTAACAAGTGTGCTTTTGTAAATAATATTATTAGTAATTAAGACAAATGTGCATCAACTGTGAAAATCGTAATTATTTGTACAGAAAATAAAATTATTTATTCATTCAATTCATTACTTACAGAACGCAATTTATCAAACCCTCTACATTTTAAAAACTATGTTTATTTTCTCCTCGTTCTTATAGGACAACATAAGGAAAAAAACCTCATTATAAGCGAGATTTGGCAAGGACATGCATTGCCACCCACCGCTACCATTATCTCCATATAGGCGGGGAAACGAGCGGATAAAAAACTGCGGTTTTTATAGAAAGTGGCGCCGAAGCCGCTTATGAAGATATTTTCACGGTCGAGCTGTGAAAGTGCCACCAAAGGCATACATTAAGCAGTCGTTGGGCCCTTGGCCACTGCTTTGGGAGGGGATCCTAAGTCGCGATAGTGAGCAATCAGGTATTCGAATCTCTCACGATTCCAACGAGGACAGATTGGGCTAACTATCAGGTAGCAACCTGATTCACTACTGGCCACAGCAATTTTTCTTGTCTTCGTAATGGTACATGATTTCAAGAGGGAATAAAGGAAAGAAGTAATGATGAAATATAGGTACATGATGGAATTCGTAAGTCCCACAAAGAAAACCTCCCGGTAAGGAGGGGTAAAACTAAAGTGGAGCAAGGTACTAGAGAATCATTTTTTTTTTCAATTCTAATGACGCTTGAATTGGCAAAACGTTGACTGGTTAGTAATATTCTGGAATTGAAGAGACATATGATTTTGTTCTTTAATTTCCTGAAGAAACCCTAAGCTTAATATTTATATTTTTGTAAATTATTATTTAATTCACCGAGGTACACACATTATTTTTAATATACAGGAATGACGAAAAATCATATATTACCACTGAAACCAATAATCTTAAAAAATCAACAACATTCAATGTTGCTTTTTGATTCATTGTGTCACAGAAAAACAGTGTTAAATTTCAAAAGTTATCATTAATTTTTTTTTTTTTCACAAACATTTATATCTTTCAATTTTTTTTTCTGGATAAAATAATAAAATAAAATCTCACACTATGTGTTAGCTTTTAAAATTCTAAATAATTACAATGAAAACTTGAACATTGAATAAATTCGATTTAAAATAGGAAAAGATACATATGCTTTTTTTTGGAATCACTTTTACAGGAGATAATTACTTTATCTATTGATAAGTATTACATGCCACAAACTTGGGCAATGAGTAATAGTTTAACACATTCTTACCGAAAATTGAAAAAAATGAAAAAAAAAAATAGAAAAAATAAATAAAATAAAATAAAGAAAATAGTAAATAAATAGAATTAACATAGAAAGGAATCCCTTTTAAAAGAATACTTATAATAGGGGTAAAAAGAATTTAATAAATAAATTAACGAGCATATATAATATATATATATGATGTGGCACAGAAGTGATTCAAGTTTCTTACTATAATGTTTTTTATCCATTCTGTTTTTATAACTTCAGCATATATTTTGGTTCTCTGTTCCGTCTTAATAATTATTGAATCGGCAAATTAAAAAGAAACAAGAAGAACACTAATTTCAGTAAATTTAGTGTTTAAAAAGAACACTAATTTCAGTAAATTTAGTGTAAAATTAAAGGAGCATTTTTTTAATTCTCTTAAAAGTCACCTTCTTGAATTTATCTTACAGTATTTTCCTCTAGGTCCGTCAGATATTCACTTTTCCTCTTGTCACGACTTGGAATACTTTTTAGAGCGCCCGCTTTTCCGCCTATTTTCCGTCCAGTTACCACGTACAGGTAATGTTTTTTTAATCTTGGTTTTCATATTCCTTCTTCCTGGAAGACGCCAGTTACAAGGCTAGTTTTGAAGGTCGTTTCCTTTAGAACTTCTTTTAATTCCCAAAAGTCTAAAACGTTTATTTCCAGTTTTAGCGACTATCTATAAAATGTTGTTAGGTAAATTTTTTTAAGGGCTGTTCTACTCATTAATACAATTAGTAAATTTGTTCAAGGTAAGATAACATTCTCTTGAATTCTTTGCCTGTTTGTTACCTTTATTGATCCAGAAGCTAAAAATGATCATAATTACAAATAAAACATATATTAAGCATCAGAATCCGATATTAATGACGAAGCCGACGATACGATATGAGGTAGGCTGGTGACTAGAGTATAGTTTTAACCTTTGTAATTAAAAGACATTTTTTGTGTCATCATGAAGTTAAAATTAACCAGTGGTAAACGGAACAATGGGAAAACACTATTACTAAACTTATCTTCCAAGACGTAAGGTGAAGTATTTGCTTCTT
>NW_027105103.1:127479-129554 GCF_000696795.3 Halyomorpha halys
TTTATTTTTTTTTTATTATTATCTTTTTATTTATTTTTTTATTTTAGTATGTATGAGATCATTCATCACTATTACCTATTGCCCACAACTGTGTGGCAGATTGTAATATCTATCAATAAATAAATCTATCAAAAAAAAAAAAAAATTAAAAAAACTAAGTAACACTCTACAATTAATTATATAATTGAGAACAGAAATATTCTGTGTTATCTTTAAAAAAAAATATTTAATTAAGTCCACGAAATTTAAACATAGACAAATTAAAGACCAATAAATAATGTCATTAGTACATTGGACCTTTAAAATATAAATAGGCATTTTTAATTCAAGTGTTCATAAAAATAAAAGTAGTCCTATCAAACTAAAAAAAAAAAATTGAGATCCATCCAAATAGCTGTTTCATTTAAGAATAAAAAAAACAAAAAAGAAAACAATATAAACAAAAAATAATCAGATAAAACTATAAGTTGACCAAGACAACATTAAGTAATGAGAGACGCCATTTGAATTTTATATCCAAACATTCTAAACTAAATAAAAAACAATTTAAGACACACCACCGTGTGGTGATTGAGTGTTTTTATTCATTATTATAATCGTTGATTTTATAATAGTTATTAATGAATTTTTAATATTTTTTATAGATTTTATTTCATTATTACAAAAGTTATGTGCAATTATATCTGTACAAAAAAAATAGATAATATGTATATATATATATAAATAATTCATTAAGACCTTTAGCTGTATTTAATAAATAATATCCACTTAAAACATCTGGGAGTGATTTAGGCTCTTCTATTCTAGGAAAGAACCATATGTGAATATTCAATATGAGCATAAAGGTTATACAAGAGCGGTATCAGCTTGATACATACAATTTAATTCCAAGAGGTTAGAAGACCATTTTAAACTACATTGATAAGCAAGAAGAATTATGAATTGGTAATAAATGAAAGACCTATGGATCAAAACGAGACCACCAGAAAACGGAAAGGGCCAATGGATGGCTTCAATCGTAGGTATATCGTTTATTTGAAATATTTATTGATAATTTTTTCACTTTTTGTAATGCGTGATTAAAGTGGCTTCCTAATACTCTGCTTAAAATAAAAGATATTTGTTACTTATCAAATATTCTAAGTTGTGCCAATATTAGGACTAAATAATTAGCGAGATCTAGAGATTGGTTTCTTTTCGGTTTTAAATCTTTTGAATAACCTAACAAGAACTGGAGAGAATAAGTCGGTGACATAACAAAGGTATCACATCCTTGCAACCAACTTGTTCTGAAAGAGTTATTTCCACATCATTTAGAGATTTATTTGACTAAGAGCAATAAAACAACTCAAGAAATAATAAAATCATATGGATTTATTGGGACAGGTGTTAAAGAATTAGAAACATGTGTTATATAAATTCATCGATATTGGACTAAATAAATTGAAGTTGGTAAAAAAAAGTTTGGAAACAACATTTTTGGAATGGCACGGCTGTTTAGTGTTGTGAAACGTCAAACTGTCCTCAACTCAAATACTAAAAGGAATGAATTAGGGAAATCGATGAAGCATACTGCGTTGATAAATGTTAATAAAATATAAATTAACGGCTTGTTTGAACAATTAAGATGATCAGGTATATTTGGGAGTAGTAATAAGAAATTAAATATTAGCTCCTAGAAACAACAGGTATGAAGATTATTTGTGTATATCTTAACAATGATTAATCGTCCGAGGGAAAGGCCGAAAGAGTGTGTTTTTCTTGGTAATTTAGAGAAGGCCAAATAATGAAATGAAGGAGGAGTGGGGGTAGCCATCTCTAACTTGCCAAGAAGTAGTGCTGACAACAACTCTGATCCTTTGAATTCGGTAAGCCTTTATTTACTATATTAACGCACAGCCAAATGGTCTTTTTTATTAAAAACTAATAAGTTCTTTCATTAATTATTATTCATTTTATCAAAAATCTTAATAACTAATAACTCTTAGTTTGTAACTAACAACCAAGCACTTCTTTTTGCGGATGACCTAGCTATCTGGGGAACAAGTTCTAGTATGGGTGGTCTGGAAGAAACT
>NW_027105103.1:131094-161653 GCF_000696795.3 Halyomorpha halys
GAATAAAATTGTATTGGGCTGCGAGAAGGAAAATGGCGTAATAGCCCAGCTTCCTGTGGCGTAGGGAAAAAAAAAAGTTTGTAACTATTTTTTTTTTAATTCGTTTTTAAAATAATCAGGAAATCATAAAACTTTTATCACTGCTGAGTCCCTGTGAACTCACAGCCATAAGCACTAAATAAAAGATTATGAAAGTAATAATATCTATATATTTAATCTATAATATTTCATTCACTAACATATAAATCATTCGTGAATAAATGAATAACTTATATAATTAGAAACCATAATTCATCATTGTTTTATCAATGGAATTTTTCACCAACATAAAATATTTTTAGTAAATAGTTCAATACATTTTACATTAAAACCTTTATAAATAAGCCTTTCATTCAATAAAGATTGCCTTATTGTTTCAGTATCGTTCTGTTTCTGCTCGGCTGGAATGACTTTCGCTTGGACATCTCCAGCTTTTTCTAAAATTAAAGAAGATCATGTTGACTTTCAACTGGACCAGTATGAGATGTCAATGATAGTAGTTTTAGGATGCGTTGGACGGCTACTGTCTCCGCTTCCAATAAGCTATGTCATGGACGCCATAGGTAGGAAGGGCTGTTTCTTAGCAGTAAGAATGCTGCAAACTTTTCATTGGTTAATCATCTATTGTTTCCACAACGCTTGGGCCCTATACTTGGCTAGACTCTTATGTGGACTGTATGCTGGCGCCACGATTTTCGTCGCTCCGATTTATATCGGAGAGACATCCCACAAAACTGTCAGGGGCCAAGCTCAAAGCTTACTGAGCGTTCAGTTCATTATGGGTGCAGTCCTTGAAAGCGCCTTCGGTGCTTGGCTGTCTTACGACCATCTGGCTCTCGCTTCGGCAGGTTACGATTTCATTTCCTATTTGTTTATCTTCATGATCCCTGAATCCCCTTATTTCCAAATAATGAAAGGCAATATGCGAGAAGCAACCGTAAGTCTTCAATGGTTGAGAGGGGCAGAGGACATTGGAGAGGAATTGGGCGTGGTTGAGAAGAACATTAAGATCCAGCTATCACGAAGCAGTAAATATGTCGATTTATTCACTATCAAATCCCACCGAAAAGCACTTACTTGCGTACTGATCTTGATGTCGCTGCAACGTCTATGCGGCGTTTCATGTCTGATCCCCTACGGCAGCTTTGTATTTCCTGATACATCGTATTTGTCCAGTAACAACGGTTCCCTTTTACTGAATTGCACCTACCTGATTATGTGCGTCCTTTCTGGATTCTTAATCGATAGTTGGGGGCGTAAATGTCTCCTATTATTCTCAACGGCGGGAGGATTTGTCTTCTTGGCCGGTTGTACTATTTGGTTCTTCTTAAGAGACAAAACGGAGGTGGACGTAGAAGGCACAGAATGGATGGTTATTTGTTTTCTCTTAGTCCAAGCAGCCTTCTATTCAACTGGATATTTTTACATACCGCTATTGATGATGGCCGAGCTATTTCCTATTAATATCAAAGCTAAAGCTAACGCACTCTGCTCGACCATTGGTGTTACAATGGGTTGCGTTGTAATGTTTATATTCCTGCCTCTAACTAACAGCTACGGGTTATACACGAATTTTACTATCTATACATTGGCAGCATTTTTTGGAATGATATACAGCACTACTATTATTGAAACTAAAAAAAAAAGTCTGGAACAAATACAAGCCATACTGGAAGGCGGAAGAGGGAAAACATGAGTAGGTTAATTTTTCATTCACAGATCAAGAAAAAAATATATTATTAAATTTGAAAAACACATGTGAAATATATATTTAAAAGATACTTTATTACTAAGCAACAAGAACAACACGTTCAAATAGACCTGCATACTTCCAGTGATGCTACAGACCAATTTGCCCCAAAAAGACAATTCATCAGACTGATTACCCTCATCTTAGGCTAAGTTCGTTTTTTCTTCAAGCTCAATATCAACTTTCAGCTTCGTTGATGATTTCCTCTGCCAATATTCAAGTGGCATGCCGGTCTTTCTTTTTTCCCATGTCATACTGCCCTCCAAAATTAACTTTGGTCATTTCGAATCCAAGACATACCTCACATAGTAAATGCTTTAAAGAGATTAAGAAGCTTTAATAATGGCGTACAAAGCACTATTTGACATGATATCAAGATATGGGTTCTAATGTTATCTTGCTAGTGCTGATAATCATTTATCAAAACTTGCAAATATACAGCATCGAACATTAAAAACAATAACGCACCGCAGTAACAAAGCAGGAAATCTTAAAATTGTTGGTACATCACCGGCTAACCTTAATTCTTACAGAATTATCTTTAAATTTATGGAAAGTAATTTATTTAGAAAATAAATAATATATCTAAAAAATGTTAGAAAAAAAATTTAATTTATCGAACCACCTTATAAAAATATATTTGGTAAAGGTACTTCAAACTATATGGTACCATATCTGTTCAATCGCTAACCTGAAAAAAGAATAAATAAATCAACCACAAAAACAAAACCAAAAAAAGTAATATTTGTCTGAGAACATTCTTACTTCTATGATTCTCAATAACTAATTTTGATTCACCAAATGACCATATCTGACTGTATTTTTTCTTAACTCCACATAATTCTTTATTATATTACAATTAAAATTAGCTACACATGTGTGTGCTTGGTTATTTATATTATTTATTTAGCTATCACTAGATCCTTCTTTTATCATATTCTTGTATCATCTTGTTTTATTTTCATTATTATATTAATTCACTAATTGTAAATTTGCAGCATCATTATTCACTCCTAAGTTATTTTTTATTTGAACTATTTTTATTTTTCGTTGAATTTAATTTAGTTTTTTTATAATTATTAGACCTAAAAGTATCAATTACAGCTTCTTAAAACAATTGGGTCATTTAATAACTTGAATATCCTCTTCAATGTCATTTCTCTTGCGGGAATTTTTCTTTTTTCCGCATAGATGGTATCATTTCCTAACCGCAGAAAGTCAGACCATCGCAGCAAGTTTTTTTTTTTTTTACTTTTTTATAATTAACTACTCATCTTCTTTATTACAAGTGTATAACTTTTACTACTTACGTCTTTAATTCAGAAATAATTAGGCTATTTTGGTTTGAAAATCTTTAATATAATAATCCTTTAGTTTTATTGTTCTTTCCGACAATATTATTATCAAAAATCTTGTTCGGGGGCTTCTACAAGCACAAATCATCATACAAATAAATAATTTAATATGATAAACAATATTACATGACAAATTTGAGAAGATATATTCGATATACCAGTTATTACAATTATAGAGCAAATAACATTACTTTAAAAAAATGGATATATACAAAAAGTATTTGGAAAGAAAGCTTGAGGGTCATCCCAGTGTGTAAATAATAATAAGTTAATTCAATGATTTTCAAAAGAAGGAGATAGATATTAACCTACTTAAGCCTACAGATGGCTTATGCACATCATGTGTTGATCACGAGGAGGTTATGTTTGAAAAAGTTACAATTGTATCAACAGGTCAAATGGAACTTTTCTTAAGTTGTATGTAGGGTAAATAGTGCGCAGATGAAGATAAAACTATGGATTGAAACGACACCACCTAAGTACAAGATGGGACAGTGGATATCTACAGTTGTGGGTATCTATCTACGTTTCGTAATGTTATTTATTTACACATTTCCGTATTATGTGTTATAATAACACAGTTTGATTATGTATTCACTAATTTTTTAAATAAAGGAAATGTAGATAGAACGTTTATTTTTTACATATCTAATTCTATGTAAAGGTGGATTCAAAAAAGGTAGAAGTCAAAAACCTACTTAAAAAGTGTTAAATCGTCCAATAACTTTTAATTAATTTACGTGATAGTGAATATAATAAAAAATATGTGATTTCTCATTTAAATTATGAACCATAATTTATGTTAGCACAGTAATATATCGGTTGTCATATTATTCCTATACAGAAAGCATGTGCCAAACGCATGAGAAACCTACACTTGTTTTGAATAAATTACCAAACTAAGAAATCTTATCTTATTGAATGCAAAAGTGATGTAAGTCAAGACTGGAGTATTAACATATTTAAAACATTTGAAAATGTATAAAATGTCAGTAAGAAATAAAAATAATTTTTCCAGTTTCAAGTATATCCAACTATTTAAAAGTATTTCCACAGGAAGAATTGCACCCTTTTTTATTTCAATGGCTTATGTATACATTTAAGGAGATTTAAAAAAATATAAAAATTTATATTTCTTATCTAGAGAGTTTAACTATTTTATTCACACTACTGTTAATAAAAATACTACCATATAATTTTTGGAAAACACTTTTAAAAATGTAAAATGAACGGTTAATAAGATGATGTATTCCTAAAAATTAAATTCTAGATTAGAATAAAAATAAACACTTCTGGAGAAAAACAAGATATAAAATAAATTAAAAATAGCAACTAATTTTACTAGTTAGATTTGTATAATTCAGAGGAAAACTATATGAAACTAACCATAACAAATGACCATTATATGAAAACTGTTATAATAATAACAAGAATTTTAAATATTAATATTATAATGCAAATTCAACCATTATTGTTATAATTCAATTCCTGTATTTTATTATTTAAATTAAGAGTTAATTTATAAATTGGTTATAATTTAAAATATATAAATTAACTAAAACTATATTATAAATATAGTAAATAAATAATTTTCCTAGAAGCTCCTTGATTGAATTACCAACAAAAAGAGTTGTTTTCTTCTGTTTGATAGATTTTTAATATTATTTTTATGTAGTCATTAAATACGGCAATCGGCAAATAAAAAAAATTGAGGATTTAAATTAGGTACTTTTAAAATGCAGTATATTAAAACGAAGCAATTTTAATTTAAAACAAGTAGAATTCTTCTTTGTTAAATTGATTTAGTGAGGGTTTTTTCAAGTTTCTACTTGAATTATACAGCCCTAATAGTTATTGATACCGAGGTTTACAATTATATTAACTTTTTTTACATCCACTTCGTATGCATAGAATATATAATGAGGGTACGTATTGCATTCGTGGAAAATTTTTAATTCGAGTTTTCAACGTAAATCTCAAAAACTTTTTGAGGTCCCTTGAATCAAAAGAGCTAAGATTCGCAAAATTGTCAGTGTGTGAACCGCATAGCTCAAAGACGAAAAGTCGTATGAAACTGAAACAACATATTTAATGAGGGTCTATAGTCTGGGATGACATCAACATTTGTGAGATGGCAACACTGAGAAGAGAGAGATAGCGTGAGGTTACTTTTAGTGTAGTTGTTGAGGATCGACGAGTGGAAAGTTGTACGAGGAGTACATGGAAAGTGCTCTTATTTATTTTTCTTTTGTGCGTAAAATGATTGGATAAACTTTTAGTTACTACAGTGTTATGAAGGGCTTTTTATTTGATTGAAATTTTTGTTGTAAGGCAATAAAATAAAGTGTTATTGAGCAAATATTTGAGTTCCAAAGGTATTGTTCTCCCTCCCTTTCTATTACTTTGCCATTTAAAAAATATTAGCCCACTTTGATGTCAGGTGCTGTTCTGGATTGAATAAATATGGCTTGGTCAACGTTTGATCCTCGGTTGTTTTCGCCCTATTCTTTTCTCGTAGGGTATCGCACATTGTGAGATCGACAAAAGCAACGTTTTCCGCCTGCGACTGTTCATTTTTCATCATCTCGCTTAGTACCACGTTGAGAAACGGGTTTAAGAGTATAAACAACACCAATGGCCGGAGTGCCAGATACAAACACGCTGGTTCCTGCACGAGGCTGGATCGCGATTGGCTGGGGCTCTACTTATTGAGCAAACTCGATCCCGTCCATCGCTGTGACGGATTCGGTCATCTTGGTTGACTCTTGAGTGAAGTGGTGGGAGGAGCCAACTTCCTCTGTAACACTGTCTAAAGTTACGCAACTAATTATAACACTAAAGTCAAACGAACTACACTTAACAAACCATAGTGACAATATTTTCACTTCGCGCACAGTACGCTGAAAGTAGGTAAAAACCACTAACCTAAGGTCCAGGAGTCTCTGCAAGAGCCTTCAACTGGAGCTTCATCAGGAGACACACAGATATCACCGAGTAAACAGGAACAGCAAGCAGCAAACAGGAACGAAGATCCGCACACGTTGACTGCTGGCGTCACACTTCTCCTCGTCTCCAACGTAATGTACCATTCCAGTATTCCTGGAAGTTGGATAATAACAGGAGAGCTAAAAGCGTCTTATATGCATTTTGTTGTTTATTTACATGGGTACGGACTATTAAGGCGGACACTACGCTTTGTCGTAAGTAACAGCTGACTAAGGCTGTCAGAGTGACGATCATCTTCCTGCCTTTCTTGAGTAGGTTGTTGAATGGAACGAGATACTCCACCATTTCTAAAACAAACCTGTAATAATTTAGAGTTCCCAACAACCTCAAAATTCCTTTTATGTCATTAGGTACCGCCATTTTCAGAATAGCTGAAACATATCCGCATCTGGTTTAACATCCTTCCTAGAAACCGTGTGATCCAAAAATGTTATTTGTTCCTGAGTTCAAGATGCTATTCAAGTGTCGCACATGTTCAACCTAGTTCTTACTGAACACAAGGAGGTCAACCATGTAAATCTGACAGATGGATTCGTCAATTCCTCTCCGAAACTCGTCCATCAGGCGCTGAAAGGTTATGGAGGCCTTTTTGAGGCTAAATGGTACCCTTGTAAACTCATGGTGACCCCTTTCAAAAGTGAATGCCGTCTTATCTTGATCATTAGGGTGCATTTTAATTTGATGATACCCAACCTTCAAGTCCAGTGTGCTGAATACCGTCGTCTCGCCCAGCCTGTCTAAAATGTCTTCAAATCTGGATCGGATACTTTTCGTCAATGGTATTCTCGTCCAGTTTCCTGTAACCTATCACCACTCTGTACTTTTCAGTAGTTTCACCTGGCGCAATCTTCTTTTTAACCGCCCACAATGGACTATTGTATGAGAATGTACTATCAATAATGATTCCCTGTCGTTTTAAACTTCCGATGTGATGACGTAGTGCCTGTGGGTATCTCCTTTCCTTTACGTATGTCACCCTGTTTTGCTTCAGTGGGATCTCATGGGCAGTCTTTCCGGTCGCCCGGAGGATATCATCCTCTTTAAAAAATATCCTGGTAATCTATCTTGAGTCGCTGTCTCCAGTCCTCAGCCTGGTTGATTGCCCCAATCCGTGCACCCTCATTCCACTGTTGTTGACGACATTTGTAGGTTTTACCTCCTATCTTAATTCTCCATTTTCCCTTGCTATTCTTAATCCTTGCACCCACCTTCCCTAATAGGTCACACCCCACAATTACTTTATATTCCCGTGGCATGGTCTTTCCAATATGCACTTTCAAGATGCCCTTACTAAATCCTCAATGGTTCAAAGCTATTTCCACCTCTCCCTCTACCTCACAAGGGCCACCCTGGGTGATTAACCTACACTGACATACCTGAATCCGGTACGCTTTTTCTTCTTCGCAGCCTCTCGACACATGATAGTACTGGAACTGCCCGTGTCTACCAGACACCTCACTCCTGTAATATCTATTATAGGTAAACCGCCGTGTTCTCCTCTCATATAGTTGATCTCCAACGTTCGGTAGCCCCTCGGTGGGTACGCTCCTCAGGCGCAGCATATGCGGCAGAGAGTCTGAAACACCAGCTCATGTGCTGGGAAAATGCTCCAACAACTCCCTCCTTATAAAACGCTGGCACCACAGAGTCAGAATAATTTATGAAGTTCCTTGAAACAAAAGCCTTCACCTGCTTCGAGGAGGTTTATTGTGTTGGCACCGACAGATCCATAAGATATGCCGATATTGTCGCATTTACAAAAATCAGAAGCACGACTCTGATCTTGGATCCGACAGTAAGATTTGAAAGTAATGACCTTGAACTGGCAGGTGGAGTGGAAAGGGGAAAAAAGGAAATATATGAAAAATGCGTCCCTTTCCTTAACGAAAAATTCCGCGAGACCTTCGGAGAGGGAGAGTTCACCGTGAGAGGCCTCTGGTTTGGATCTCGCTGAACAATACCAGATAGAACAAGAAGCTTCTTAGAAGACCTAGGTGTTAGCATCGGGGATATTACGATTGTGGACTGCCTGGGGGTCATACACCATCACCTGCATGGGAATTAGCTCCGAGATTATTCATTGTTTTATTTATTTATTTTAATATGTGGGCGTGTCGATTTCTGTGTTTTAACCTATTTATTCATTAAATTATTTTATTAGTATTATTATTTTTATTTATTTAAAAACATATTTATCCATTCAAGTGTTTCTTAAAACCCGGCTGTTTATTATATTTTCCTTTGAATCTATGTATTAATTTTGTTCTGGTAAAATGTATTTATTTGTTTGTTTTTTGGTAAACTGATCTACTGTTGTGACTATTATTAATAGTCTGATCTCACATTGCCGTCTAATAGTGACTTTGTTTAGGGAGTCACTAGAGAGGATCTGGAAGGATAAAATAAAAATTGTGAAATGGTGAAATTAAATAAACAGAAAAGGGAAAGAAAAAAGGAATGAATTGAAATATTTATATTTAGTGTATTGTCTGAAATTGATTGTAAAAGGAAACTGTGGGAAAAAAACTGTTTTCTTTCTATTGTATTATTCCATGTAATTATATGTAATTTATATATGATCTATTACGGATTGATTAGTATGCTGTGTTATGTAGCAAGCCGATGTATTTGGACTGCATGGATGAATAAAGTATTTCTCTGCCATCATAGAACAATATGAACAATTTACATCTTCATTTGTAAAACGTGAACGATATGTTTTACACACATGTGTAGTTTTTGGCGGTCTCTATAGGTACCAACCAAACAACAAAAGATAACATTGATAATTAACAAATTAAATTTATTATTATCAAATTATTACTGTTTAACTTTCAATTTTAAAATAACACATTTCAACCGAAACACTAAAATCATAAATAATTACTTGCGGGTGTTGTCCCCACAAATCTTATCGAGTAATTTCAGTGTGGTTAGGATTTTATTTTTGAGCTAGGCTGTTTACACACAAATACACTGACTATTTTGTGAGAGGTTGAAAGTAAAAAGGCCTCTGAAGGTTTAACTCATAGCTGTTCCTAATATTGTAATAATTCTACAATCACCTGTTTAAATGCTACTAAGGTTCTAACACCTATATATCTAAAATTCATTCATTCCCTAATATATTGTGACAAGTGGTTTTTAGCCTGTATTGACTGGGGAATTATCATACTAATGTTTGTACTTTTACAGTAGCAAAATCAATTAATACAAAATATAACTTTATTTTCTTAACATGAAACAGTCTTCCATTGCTTAAAATTAATTAATTAACGATTTAGTATTAAGTATTTTTGCATGATATGATTAAATGTTTATCACAATTCTCAGATTACTGTGAATGAATTCGTAATGACCTTTTTTTTTTTTTTATAGTTTCATGCTGTTTCTTCACATCTGGAATGGCTATGGCTTGGACATCTCCAGCATTCTTCAAAATTAAACAAAAGAAAGTGGATATCAGTTTGGACCAATACCAGATGTCCCTAATAGCAGCGATACCATTTGCAGGCAGATTTTTCTCTCCTTTGCCAATGAGTTATGTGATGGATATCACCGGAAGGAAGTCGGCTCTCATCTTCGGAAGACTCCTGCAGATAGTACATTGGCTCATGATCTATTTTTCCCACAATATTTACGTCTTGTATTCAGCAAGGCTTATCAATGGATGGTATGCTGGTATGGCCGTATTTACTATTCCAGTCTACATTGGGGAGACCACTCACAAGACTACCAGAGGACGTGCTCAAGGAGTGATGACCTTCCAGTTCTTACTTGGCGTCGTGTTTGAAACTGTTATTGGTGCATTTCTGTCATATGACGATCTCATTCTTTGTTCAGGAGGTGTCGATTTATTCTTTCTGATCTTCATGTTTATGATACCGGAATCACCATACTACTACATGATGCATGGAAATTATGATGATGCTTCTGCCAGCCTTCAATGGTTGCGGGGAAGGGAAGAGGACATAACGAAGGAATTCAGAAAAATCGATAAGAATATGAATTTACAACAGAAGGAGAGTAATTTCATAGACATCTTCAAAATTAGGTCTACGCGCAAAGCTATAACAATTGTGGTGATGCTGATGATAATCCAGCGAATGTCAGGGATGTCAGTAATAATTCCTTTCAGTAGCTTTATACTTCCGGAAACTTCTTGGCTGTCGAGTGAGAATGGCTCTATTATACTCAATTGTACCTACCTCGTTGTATGTGCTATATCGGGATATTTCGTCGACTACTGGGGTCGTAAAAACTTCCTAGTCCTCTCCAGTTCAGGAACCGGAATCTTCATGTTAGGCTGTTCCATATGGTTCTACCTGGATTACAGTGAGAGCTATGACGTACGTGGGACTGAATGGGTAGTCATCACTTTCCTGATCCTCCAAGCGGCCTTATACTCCACTGGTTACTTCTTCATCCCTTCTCTAGTTATGTCTGAGTTGTTCCCTATGAGAGTAAAGGCAAAAGCAAACGCTATTGGAGCTATGGTAGCGGTTTTATTTTCTACTGTAGTCGTTTATGTATTCCTACCTGTAACTAATAGTTACGGATTATACACAAATTTTGCTGTTTATACCATATCGAATTTTATAGGAGCAATATACAGCACAACTATTGTAGAAACAAAAGGTAAAAGTTTAGAAAACATACAAGCAATTCTGGAAGGAAGAAGTTATACTTCGGAGAGCACGATTGTATTCAATGTAGAGGAAGATGAACCTTAGAGAATCTATTCATAACATCAATGTACATTTTATATTATAATATAAAAGACACGTCCAGTCTTCAAGGGCAAAAGGAACGAAAAATCATTCCAATATATTATAACTGTACTTAATAAATATTGTGTGGATGATTTTACTATATCTATAATGTTAATTATAACATTTTCCCAATAATATATGATCTTACCAATATTGTAGAACTATCTCATTAACAATGTTTGAAGTATTTTTATCAATGAGAAAGCGGTAGAATTACAAATTGTTAATTCTAAACATTTACTTCAATTTACTCTTGAATTTTAGTTGACTACGGCTAATTTTAATAAGATAACAAAAGGATAAGAAGCATGATATTTTCTGTTTTTGAAAATGGCTGCTAGTAGCTGAAATGTTGAATCTGAATTAAAATTAGTTAAATAATTTAATTTGGTGACATAATTAGTCGAAAATCTACCACAAAATCAAACATGCTATCAGCAACCAAAAATTTGAGGTTAGAAAATGAAAATTTAAGTTGCGAAATAAATCAAATAATTTATATCTGGAGGATTTTAATTTTTTTGAAAAATCATTTATTAGATAAGTTAAATTTAGATAAAACAATCCTCGTAGTGATAACCACACCTAACTATTTTCTATATTTTTCATTAGTTTTCTAAGTACCATCTATTTTAGAATCGTTTGTCCAAGCTGATTAAAACAGAATTATTTAGTTTCCTAATTTTTAACTATATTTTGCTTCATCTTTCTTATTTTCTATTATGGATTATCAATTTATAATTGATCACCAAAATAATATATTTCAGCAAAACGTGTTTTTTTTTCACAGATCCTAGTTTAAAATGGATCTTCAGACAAAACTACCTTTATTATTGTATCAACCCTTATCACTAGACTAGTTGCTCGTTTCGAAAACAACAAAAGACCGATCTTATAAATAAACTATATGCTGGGAACTTGAAGCATTACTCTGCTAACTACATAAATTTAAAAATTAAAGATTATTATTTAGATGGCAATTAATAACTCGGAGTAGCTAAATCATTTTTATCCACATAAGAGCTAACGGCGAGTACGTGTAAGTGCATTATATAAGTAAAAATTTAGCTTGAATTTGAGGCCTCAGGGAAAGTAAAGGGTGCAGATTGACTTTCCCGCGTCTGCGATGAAGGATATCCAGGTCTCAAGAGGTCGAAGGTCTGTACGAGGTCGTAAGGCTTGCTGTACAGTATGAGAAATTGTTCAGCTCCATAGCCTACTGTGGGAAGAGATCTCTAGAAAAACTATGAAATACCTAGAATTACATTATTGAATTACGTGTGAACATAGCATAGAACTATATCATCTTAATAACCGTAGCATTATGATGTGTTTTTATTTTTATCTCAACGCCAGGTATAATTTGATAACCATAAATACTACCAACTATCAATTGCGATACTCTAATAAGTACGGTTTAGGAATTTACATTATTAACTACATAATTAACCCATTTACATCGGTTCATGATAAACACCCTCTTCCCGAAAATGTATTTGAATCTCCATGTCAGCAGTGTTTGGACAGAGGCAAAGTTTAATTTTTGGATAACTTCATACCCCACACTTTAAGTCCTACAATGATAAGATAAGCGATGGTTAAAGTATCCTAAGAAGGACAATACCTTATAAGGTATGATAAAGTTCATTCAAAATTTCGTCTTTACCGTTTTTTTTAGCTGTTTTCCCAGTCCTTCCAAATGTAGTTACTGGGTTAATGAATGGATTTAGTTATATTTGCGTGTGGATTGAGTTAGTGTTTTTTTTTGTTTCAACTTCTTCCTCCCCCCTTTACTCTTTTGTTTCACGTTTTTAAATCAGTACTTAAGAGTCCTACCAATGGGTAGTTTCTCTACACGCCTGTAACACTCCAATTTAACTTAGATCAGATTTACTAAATGTATTATAATGGACAGTTGTAAATAGCAATAAATAAATATTAAAAAAAAAAAAAAAATAGTACTTAAAAAACATAGAATCTATAATCAAACCCAAAAGGAGGGGATATCAAAAATAGATGAAAATGGGAGGCAGATCGGGTGAAAGACTTCTCAAACGCAACAGTACGGTGGGGTGGAACTAAAAGTCTCATAGACTAATAACAAAAGGACAAGACATTATTGATATTTTATCAATTATATCCAAACCGGTTGTATTATTTTTCATTTTAGACGTTTTATTATCTAGGTGCCATGAATAGAACAATTACAATAATTACATTAGAAATTTAATTATTGTAAGGGAATCCCTAGCGAAGAAATAAATTGTTTTCATTTAGGAGAAAGTCTAAATTTGTTCGTATATTTATGTTGGCCAACTTTAAATCTCTTTTACTCCTGCAATGTTTTACCGAATTCAAATGATTTAGTAATATTTGAAAGACCTTAAATACCGATGATAACAATGAAGTATAGATTTGCTTGATTTAAGGATACTGAAACTACTCGATTTATTTAAATGATCATAAATACCATGCTGTTAACGCCATATATATGTATAGGTATATTAATTAAAATGTAAATCTTTTTTTTTTTTAATCAGCTGTTAATAAATTTAACACATGACAAGTATGTTTTTGTTTTTAAAATAAATGAAGAATTGTGCGTCTGTGTGGTCATGAAATACCAGCCAGTAGGATTATTAGCCACAACAATACTACAAGTTCAGTGGCCAAAGATCAGTCGCCCCGTCGACATCGTCGCCCATGTACACTCGCCCAGTCGAGTAGCCAACTTACAGTCGCCCAGTCGCTGTACTCGTCACCAGACCTTTCTGGATGAGATCTTCGGAGCGGTTTGCTGTGTGGGCCCACCTACGTTAAGAACAGAACGTCGTCCCCGACCTTTTCGGTACGAACTGCAGGACCCCGACCCATCGGAGTTCATCACTTCATCATTTACAAAAATTTGTAATTAGCAATTTTTTTCTTACTGTAATTTTCGTCAAAAGAAGTTTTTTTTTGTTATTATTTTTGTTAATTGGGTCCTATATTATTTAGAAGGTTTCTCTTTGTTTTTAATTTAATTTATGTATTTGATCTAATTTAATTTACGAATAAATGTTTTATCCGAGCCAGCGTTTATTTATTTTTTTTAGTTAAGCTTTCCAACAAGGAGACTATGTCGAATTGAGGTGGCTTAACACATGCCTTATGTCTTAAATTTAAATAGACCTAGTAAAATCCTATTTTTAGTATTCAGTATATTTCAACATCCTTATGGTACAATAAAAATTTGTATTGATTAAATGTGTAACTATGGCGTCATAAAAGATTTTCGTAAAGTTTGTGCTGCAAATCTGCCATTAAATATTTGCAAAAAAAAAAAAAAAACAAACATTAAAATCAACCAACATCATCAAATAAGTTCCTGATAGAGCTATTTAAACAACTGAAGTATGCATTTTTGGATTTCCTAAAAAAAAAAAAAAAAAATTGAATTTACCCCTTTTTACGTCTTCATACTTCAATTAAATAATAGTGCGAAATAATTGATTGAAAATGAAGAATAATTCAGGGTTTAGTTATTCATTCCTAAAAATCATACTGTTATTCAATATAATGACCGGCAAATATAATTTTAATTAGGTGAATAACAAAATTATTGGGTTTCCATGATGGAGCCCCACAAAATGGCATATCATAAAAAACTAACCAAGATTAAATAATCCAATTTAAATAAATTGGTACAGCAAGTCATCAACACTGCAGTGGGAGGAACGCAACATCATTGCTCCCAACTTTCGATATAGAAAGTGCATCGAAATCATTGAAAACTAACTTCAACTTGAAGAAAGCTAATAATAATATTGATAAAAAAACTTTCTCATAACCACTAATGCCGCTATATTTTCTAAATCTTGTTCGATCAGTCCATCCACTGAAATAATTACGGAGTATTAATTTCACTAGTGACCTATAATGGCATAAGAATGAAAGTGAAATGGATATAATGGACACAAAAAAAAAGTTCACACACACAAATTATATCTCTCACTATAGAGCAATAAATAAAGCTTTCAATAAATGCACAGTCAGTTAGTATATTCATTTTTTTTCATGCGAATCACTAATAATATTATTCTAGTTTATCACTTTTTTTTACATTCTTTCGACTGCTATAGTCCACCATTTTAAGATATTTATGAAAATTTAACTCAATATTTTAACTGAATCTATTCATTCCATAAAGGATAATTAAAATATGATCTTATTTAAAACTCGCTATACCCGGTCACGCGTTGATGAGGCTTAATTTGATAAAACAAATAAAGCACACCGTTGGATTTACACATATGACACATGAACTCAAATTCAAAATTGTGCATGATCACAATACTTCATGTTAATATATATTACATATAAAAAAGTAAGAGTAAAAATGTAGGTAACACCAATAATAGTAGAATGCTGTCACAATCGGAACTTAAAATTAAAAAAATAAAAATATTACAGTAACAAACTAACACCGGCTAAAACACTAGTATCTTTCGACCAGGGCCCTGTTTCATAATGAAAGCTAATACCATTAGTTCAAAATACAAGTATAAAAACAGGGTGTTAATTACACTAATACTTTTTTTTCATAAACGACTATTAGTGATATTACAAGAGTTAAAAAGTACTATTATACAAATCAGTGTAATTGTATTAAGTTAAATCTACAAGACTAATAGTATTAGTTTGTACTTTATTATGAAACAGGGCCCAGGATGTAAGTCCAATCAGCTGAATTAAAAAGTAGTTCGGTACAGATAAGGAAATTTAAGAGATATCTCAAGTTCCGATTCTGAAACCGTTAACCGCATAGGAACATTAATTGAAAATTTATAGGAAACACTGGGGTTCCCTATAAGTCGAAAATAAACTGGGCGTTGTGGACTAGTAAAAATACAACAGCTAGTTAGTGTATTCACAGAGAGATCGTGCAAAGTAATTTGGTCCAGAAAAAAAACAAATCAGGAAGGAGATTTTTTCCCCAACTTTTTACAGGAATGTAAGAAGGGTAGGGGAAAAAAATAATAATATATATATTTAATAGGTTATTATGACCAGGTATACACATATGATGACGTTAACCCTAAAAACTCCTATCCACATATTTTTGGTGTATATCTAATGAGGTAGTTTCTCAATATGCCTGTATCACCCCGTTAAAAATTAAAACCAAATTTACTGGATGTATGTATATAATTATAGAGTTGTAAATCACAATAAAGCTATGAAAAGAAAAAAAAAACATTACTTCCTCGTTTTCATTTCCCTTGTTCTTTAAGAGGGCAAGTGTGTATCCGCCTACGATGCAGCAAATTATGTGCATTTCGTAAAGGATACAAGTAGGGCGCCTGGAATGCGGTCAGATTACTGCCTACAGAGATGTTCATGGACAGAGATATTCATCATACCATTTAGGTTAATACAAATATTTTTCCCTTTACTAAATAAGGAGTTCAAATTGCATAGGCTTAATAAATTAGGGCACAACTAACACTGGGAAATATAAGTATTTACTTTCTATTTTAGAAAATTAATTATGTGATTTATTTTCATTCAATAATAATTCCTATTAAATTATGATAACACTGATACATAATATTTTAAAAAATTCAACAAAAAATCTACATGCTTACAGACGGATTATTTAATTAATTGTGAAGTTATTGTGAAAAAACAACTTTAAATTAAAGACGGAGGGGGGGGGGAAGGTTGATATAAGAGGGAAAAAATTATGAAAAAGAGAATATTTTAAAAATTAAATAGAAGAGATTAAAAAAAAGTGAAAACTAACTGAATTTCATTTGCTTCAGACAAATTCCTTTTTTTTACACTTTTAAATATATCTGAAAAAAATATATCCAAACATTTCACAGAGTATTGTTTTAATTATTATTATTTGATTGAGAGGATTAATAATCTGATGAATATCGATGAGGTGTGTTACTTTGCTTTATAAGAGATAAAATTGCTCCATTGAAGTAAATGGTGTAGCGCTTTTGAGTGTGGCATACCAGTGGTGTTGAAAAGCACTAAAGGGCTGGTAGAGAAAGCGAAGAGGTATACCTTCCGATTCGTGGATGCAAAGTTCAGTTGAAAAATAATATTACTAGTTTGCTTCATCCCGAAGTATAAAGTTAAGTATTGCCATAAAGCTGTTCAAATTATATCAGTGATTAACAAGCAAATATCAATTTTCATTAATCATCTCTTTCTTAGTCAACATTTTCGGAAATTTGACTGTGGATAATTTTATAGAAAAAAGGGGATGCTTTGTTCCATTAAACCTGTCCTCGTTTGCGTTCCTAATTCTCCCGATATTTTATTTCTTCATCAGATTGTTTTAATTCTTCAACATATTATAAAACAATATATATATTCAACACCTTTTAAGGCCACAGGGGAAGAAGATTCAGTAAAACCATATATAATACATTTCAGGTAATATATATGTATGATGTACTAATCTTTTTAATGAAGGGTACAAAAACAGAACAATATTAATTTAAAAATCAATTAAATAAAGTATATTCATAATTTAGTTTATTTTTTTTTGTCCTAGATTCACACAGCATAAGAATTTTTATTTTGGTATTCTTTTATTATTTTAATCTACTTTTATTTCAAGGGAAAATGTATATTAAATCTTTAAAAAAATCGGTTGTTCGAAAAAAAAAAAAAAAAATAAGTTTTACAAAGTTTCGCCACGTACTCATAAACTATACTCCACTTTTTTGAAAAAATAAATGCATCATCACTGTGTGAACTAATGTTTTTTCCTCATACTA
Organism: Halyomorpha halys; assembly: GCF_000696795.3. Taxonomy (NCBI): domain Eukaryota; kingdom Metazoa; phylum Arthropoda; class Insecta; order Hemiptera; family Pentatomidae; genus Halyomorpha; species Halyomorpha halys. The sequence goes on from NW_027105103.1 coordinate 148,796, forward strand.
TGCTCTGAGTAAGCTGAGGTATAAATTGCAGACTTTTCGAACTCTTTAGAGAGTAAAAAAAGTTTTAAAAATCCAAAATTTTATTATAATTAACCTAATTTTTTTTTATACTCGTCGTTCTTTTTTGTCATTGCATCGACAAAAAAGAACGTTATAAACATTATATTCTGGAATCTATTTTCTACGTTTTTTTACAGGAACGGAGACCATAAATATGTTGTTTTTTAAAATTAGTAATAGAGAAAATGTGATTTGTAAAATTGATTATAATCAATGTAAAACAAAATAAATTTTTATTTTATATTTCTATACAAGTGAAACCATTACAAAATTTTTCAAATATTACATCTCCATAGCTAGGTGCTATGAAAAGTAAAAAGGTTTGCCAAGTACATACGTTTGTATAACTAACTCAACATTTTAAATGGGTAGATAGGTAAATTATTACCTACATTTCAAATTTTATTTAGTATTTTCTCTTATCTTATTATTAAAAAGAAAACGTTTACGAACAATAACATATGTAACACAAGTATTCTTGCCATAGTGGCATTTTAAGGTAAATATGTCCACTGAAGGCGTGATTCAAATTAGTATATTATTACTAATGTAAATCACGCCTTTAGCCAATACATGATATAAAACGGAGAGGGATTGCTCCGCTGCTGGTGGTTGTTCAAAGTTGCTGGAGGTTTACGAATATAATTTTTTTAATAATTTTTGTTTCGTCGTTTGAGAATAAAATCCACAAAATGTGCCTTGACGAAAATGTGAATGCCAAGAAAAGACTTTTGTGTATAGAGAAGCGAAAGTAGTCGTTAGAATTTTATTAAGATTTATAATAGATTATGAAAAATCCGAATAGCCGAATTTTAAATATATTTATGTCAAGAAAAAAAATTAAGCATGCGTAAGCAAAATTAGTTCAATCAAATTCAAGTTCAATTACATCATCACATTCGGACTAGCGGTTCAATCGATTGTTGCGAACAAAAATTTGACAATGGAAAGGCAGAAATGAAACAAAATGTTTTCCTAGATGTCTAAGATAAAATGTGAGTGAAAATTTCATATTATGAGGATATAATTTTTTATATCCTACATGAATACAAAACTTGCTTGTATTCACTTCGATAGTGAGAAAAAAAAGAAAACAAAAAACATGACAAACTGTGCTTTCTATCCATCATCATTGGTCATCCGTGAACGTCATCAATCGACAGATCGGAGACAGATGTGAACTTGTAGAATTCTAGGGTAGCGAGGGAGTAAAATAGAAAACTAAAGTCATCTAAGGAGCTATGCGCGTGTCATGTCTTCCACCAGGGGAATGTTAGACCAAAAAATGTCAGCAATTTAAAGGTGTGATTTTTTTAATAAATAGCTGGTTAACCATTTTTCGTACAGAAATAGTAAAAGATAGATATACCAGATTTGTTCCTTTTTTGTGAGGGAACATTTTTTGTCACAGAACACATTAATTCATTTTAGGTCACGTAAAAAACTAGAACTGCTATGTTTTCGTGGTTCGATGGTTGTTATGAATAGTGAAAAACATTTTAATAATGTCATAAGAACCATTTAAACACAAAAACATTTATTTTAACCATTAATTAATTATTTTTTTTATATTTTCAATTTATTTATTGTTATTACTGCTAACAATAAAAAATGGTTCTTTATTTCATATAAACAAAAAAAAGAGTGTTTTAGAGAACAATATTTTGAAAATTCCATATATAAACTCCCTTCCACTACTTTAATCAGAATAAGACCTAGCTGATGTTAAAGAACACTTAATTACAAATAAATATAACAAGTCCAATCAAAATCTTTTTTCATTTAAGGAGGGACCGCGATACTAGTAGCTAATGGTAAATATATAACTATTGGTCCAATTTATTTTGGAGCTATTGAAATCATTTTTGATAAATTATATAAATTAAAAATGAAATGATCGTACGTCCGCTATTTTATCTCAAGGATGCAGATTGCACTAACCAGCAGCATATAAAACTTTTAACGGTACTTAATAACAAAAAAATAAAATTTGATATGAAATCATTCGGTCGTTTCTTGATGAGAAGCGGATAAACTACCAAGGTTGTCGATCTAATTAGTGCCGGATGATATATTGTTTCAAGCGCCTATATAAAGACGAACAAAAGTTTTAACGAAATCGGTTCTGTTTTGTTTTTAAGTATTAAAAATAAGTTGATAGTAAAAAGTAACACACAGACAACAATTACTTTTTTTTTTACGGCCACGAAATAGTATTGATCTTTTAGTATAAAAACAGATTAATCAGTATTATAAGGCCCTCTCTTCAAAAAATAAAATAAAAATAAAAGAACTTTCCGCCCGAGAAAAAACTAAGTGGGAAGATATCGCTTGGATGGCGATGCGGTCAACCACATGTGCGCGGACAGTGAGGTTAGAAAGTGACCATTAGCCCGTCTTCAGAGCGTGCTATTAACTGATATATCTTTATAATCAGGCTCAGTTCGCTTTTTATCCTAATGTGGGAATCAGCGATTTCTAAATTTAAAAAGTAAGCGGGAGAACGGAGAACTTCTGTTAAAGGCCAATTTAGGTTAGATGATACCTAAGTGAAACCTCAGGAATTCTACAAATTGTAATAGACCATCCAAAGAAGACAAAAAAGTGCTGAATTTCAACATTCAAAAAATAAAGAAACGAAATATAAAAGAGTAAATTAAATATAAAAGTTATAAGGGAAAATTATATGTCCTGTACTCTTCTTTTTATTTATTTTTTGTAATCACTAGTCTATGCGAGTTAATAGCTAAATACAGTTGAGCGATCACCTTCTCACACAATATTTTTTAATTATAATATCTAAACTGTATATTGAAGATATTATACATCTATTTATTTAATATATTTAATATATATTAATTTAAATATATTTAGAAAATTTTACCAATATAAACCTAATTTTCCCATAAACATAGTCAAACTTGTAACTATGTAACTTACCTCTTAGTATGGTCCTTACTAGACACGGGGCTAAGACGTAAGCCCTGCTGTACTAACTAAAAATAGACTTTTTTTATGCGCCTTATTTGAAATAAATAAATTACCCTTCCCTTTAATTTTTTAACTAAAATTGTTTCCAATTTGTTAGATTTTTCTGGGTGGAGTGTATTACTATTCGAAAATGGCGATGTTTAACGGCTTTAATAACTATAACATTTTTACTAATATTTTTGTGCTAAAATACAAATTAAGCAATCGTCGGTGTTATGCTAAAAGGGGGGATGAAATTATTTCCACAGCTATATAATTTGTACTTTAACGGGTCTGAAAGAATTGTTTTTGGAAGATTTATGAATAGGTATTTCCATAAATTACAAGATATTTAAACTTGTATTTATTTCTAATAATAAAATGACTAATAATCTCTTAGGCCTATAATTTATAAATATTGAATATGAAATATAAACATAATTATTTAAAGAACATATAAAATAATAATAACAATATTGTATATTCAGGAAAAAATAAATAATTTTTATAATTGTTAATTATTTATGATAACCTAATAAATGTTTAATTTAGGCATGTCCATTAAAAAATGAAATAAAGCTCGTAGATATAATAAAATGTCTGAAGTTAGGAGAAGCATTGGCAGTTATCCCTCATTTATAAAAATTCTAATTCCCTTCTAGAAGAAAAATAATTATCACCAAATCCTTTCAGACAGTTTAATCTAATCCGAATGCCATCTATATACCGTTAGCATTATTATTATTAAGTCTCTTAAACCAGGAATTTGAGAGTATTATTTAGAATGATACGTCACTTATAAACCTACAATCAAACAGTAACAGTCAATTCCATTCTTGTCTCATAATGTTGGTAAACTAGATTGCAATTCCGTATTGGATGATAACGGCCATGGGAATTTTAGGAACCCTTATAATAACCATCTCCTTAAATGACAAAAAAATCTTCAGTACAGGAAATATAATCTTCAAAAATATGGGCAGTGGAATATCGAAGTATAAAGGGAAAAAAAAAGAAAATGTCGTGTCATCAGTGGAAAACCGCCTAGGTCTTCAGATCCACCTGTCCGTGGAGCCGTTCCTACAGCATCTTTACGTGATCTTCAGCCATTCCCGTCAGAGGTCCTTTCTAATGCTGCTAAAGTATCTCAATGACAATGAAAATATCCGTATAATTGTAAAGGTCCATCAACCTGAGGCTTTGGTGATCTGTTTCTAAAATCCATCATTACTTCCAAGAGGGGGATTTGGAATTCAAACCAAGCGAGAGCAACTTGAGTGATAAGAAATTCAATTCCGATACCAAATTTTGTACACATGCAGAAGTCCATGGAACAAGAAACTACTAGTAAACAAGCCAGAAACCTGACATTTACAACTCGAAAATACGGATTTTTTTTTGTTACTTTACTGTAATACCAAAAACTCACTATTGCTCATATTCTCATTCATTTAACGGTCTTCAATCTCACAAGAATATTATAAGCCGTAGTACCTAATGCTTAAAAATTATTGTTTGTCCGAACATTAATGTCTTATTGTGTAGTTTATATTCCATATATATACATAAAAGTTATGGTATGATCCGATATATTGTCAGCCTTAACCCTAACACTCCATGTAAACAAACACCAAGAATGTATATAATAAGAATTAAGTAATAGAATAAAGCAAACTTATTCCAAGATACATGCGAGTTATATCTCTATTCAGTTAATTTTTTCTCAAGTGTTTATGTAAATATATATAAAATAAATCTGTACCGCTACGATCTATGAAGGGTCGGGTGTGCAGTACTTTGTTTCGTTACTAGGATGTACTGTGGACTAACGGTTATGTAAGGAGTTGATTTGATCAGAATCACTTTCGATCACCAGATTTTACCCCAACTATGGGTACTCATTAATGAATATGGATGGATCCCGTAAAGCTCTTGAACTCACAGGTTGACTCACTCCTACAATAACAGTATAAATAATCATCTTTCACAGCCTGATTCTAACTAGGTTCCCTGAAGTTAGTAGCAAAGTGTTTTACCACGGAGCCATCCCATTCCCACATTTTACTGTGTATTTACCCACCATAGTATGTATGTAGCTCAAATAACGCTTTCTAAAGACTTGCTGCTGTCTTTGCAGGCACTAGAAGACGTAACAATAAGATTAGCACGTGATACCGGTTTTCAAAACCATATGACTAGACTGAAAATCATGAATAATGATGATCCAAGAACAAACACATGGCTTCAAGATGAACACTTCCAATAATTCCCATAAATATCACAATACTTTCAACTTTCTATTCTAAATCTAAAATATATGATAGCAGTTATTATTATTAGTATAGTAGGAATTTTTACTCAACTGTCGGAAGACCGTTACACACAAAGATAGTAAATATCAAGGGAACGATAAGACGAGGTGTAAATTATAGGACTTACTCGGCGAGGAAGGATTTCAGAGAAAGGAAGATTAATGCTTTCAAGTCTAAAGTACGTTTTTCATGTCTGCAGCGGGCACGATCGCAATGACACTAAGTTTTCTTAAAATATTCGTTCAGGGAAATAATTTTTCATTTCAAATAAAGAATAATAAACCATTTTAACTAATAAACAATAAACAAATAATAAACTGGATTTATTTTGTCATTTAGTAAATCAGATGTACTTGTACAAAAGATGTAGAATGCACCATCGTGTGTATAAAAAAGTTGTGAACACAAATTCAACCGGGTCAAACAGCTGGGTACATCTGAGCAAAAATCTTTTTTTCTATTTTGAGATAGACATATTCCTAAGATAGTACCGCAGACTACCGTTAATTTCTCTGCTGGAGTAGTCCTGTAGACTATCTATTGTATGGAGCACGTCAAATAAAAAAAAAGTTTTCAGATGTAGTAAACACTACTACTGTAATTACTACAGAAAAGCAACCAAATGTTACGGATAAAATAAAAATGAGCACAATAAACAATAAAAACAAATAGCAAAACAGGTTTAGGTAAAATTGAACCCAAATTAAATTGTAATTGTTCTTCTATAAATTAAATGATTTATTTTTCAACAAAATCGTTACAAATAATTAAACAATTGTCAGTATGAAAAAATAAAATGATTAAATATTTTAAATTAAAAAAGAAGGTATAATAGATATAACATACCAAGAACTGGTTAGCGAGGTAATCCGAGTGTATGAAGATCTGGAAATAATAAATACTTTTTAGAATATTTATATATATTTTAATATATCCAGTATACTAGGCATATAATATAAATATATAGTATAATTAACGAACTACAATAACTTATTCTAGTCAAAATCATTCAAATATATTTTTTAATAAACATTTCCTGATGAATTATATTATAATTGTCTTGTATTTTATTTTCACTGTTCCTTTATTGTAAGTACAATAAATTTTAAAAAATATATATTTATTGAAATTTACAACTGAGCATTATAATACATTCAGTAAATTTGATCTCAGTTATAATGGAGTGAAACAGGTGTGTAGAGAACTACACATTGGTAGAACTCTAATGACGTTTTTACATTAGCAGATCTCGTGGCCATTATCTTTTTAGGCGCCTCGGAGGACTAAGGAGTTTATAATGGAAGGAATGATATCTGGTTCGGGCCAGATCGGTTACATAGGGAACATTAAAGTCTTCATATTTGATTTTATTAGTGACAAAGTAAGATTAAGGATTTTAAAAAGGATTTTGGGTTGTAAGGATTGGATACGAAAGGAATTCGAAGGTTTAGTGGAGCTCCAAAGCTCAACTCCATATGTCCAGATTACAGTCATCTGGCCAGCCTTATTACAGTCATCTAGAGCAGTCTTTTGTAATGAGTTGGAAGTTTAGACCGTTTGTCTAGTAAGTGCTGCAATAGTCGAAATAAACGTACAGTTAGTTTCCTGTCTTTTCAGTCTTTTGTGAGGATTCCAGGTTATCGTTTGTCCAGATGTAGTCCAAGGTAGCGGATCTGTTCGATAGGGGTAAGATCAATATTATCAAAGGAGACTGTAGGGCAGTCGGTATGTTTTACGACGTAGGGTAAAGGTGATTTAAAGGGATTTATTTTAATCCTCCAATTACGGCACCATTCTTCGAGGGCTGAATATGAGATTGGAGAGTTTGGGATGCAATTAAAGGGTTATTATTAACAGCGAGCACACATGTGTCATCGGGATACGCGGTGAGGTTATTGTAATGATTGGTTGGGATGTCAGCTGTGTAGATGGTGTAGAGGATGGGAACGAGGATACTGCCTTGAGGAACACCAGCGAACTGAGAATAGAAGGATGAATAGAATAAATTTAAACATTTTAATAAGTATGAAAGTTCAATGAACTCTGTGCGATCAAAAAATCAGAGTAAGGGTGTTAATTTTCCTTAAAATAATAATTATCATATCGATGGCTTACCTTACAATGGTACAAAAAATATTTACACTAACTTTACCAACAATACATTCTTCTTTTTTACTGTCACTCAACTACATGTAAAAATATATAGTAATGGGAATTATTGTGATTGAGTAAAATTTCAAATGCGAGGGATATAATAGAAACTTTTCTTATAAAACTGACTCCTACCGCCGGAGGTACCATTTTATAAAATCGTATTTTCACTTATTTTTTTTTAATAATTTATTTTAACGTGAACAGCTTGAAAGATTTTGATTGAACTCGCTATGTTAATGTACTATCAGTTGTTCTTTGACATCAGGTTTTATTCTCATTGAAATAACTCCACAGAGCCTAAATGCTTAATTTAAAAAAAAAAAAAGTTCCTCTGAAGTATCTTTGATTTTGTTTATTTTAAATATTTAATCTCTTTACACTGTTGACAGCAATAAAATGAATAAATAGGAACTACGAAAGAATTTGATGATAAATTGAGGAGAAATAGAGACAGCAGTTTAAATAGAGAAATTAGAGGCAGCCGAGTGTGACAGATCTCTTCTTATCACAGTCGACATTTTTATATTTTGTTTAAAACTGTATTCTTGGCAAAGTTTATATTCGTTATTCGCACCTCGAGAAATTATAGATTTTTATAGCAATAGAAAAAGGAAACTATTTTTTGAAATCTTTACTTTTCCGGGTGGTTAGTGAATGTTAAATGATGTGCACATTGCACCCGATTTTCTGTACTTAAGTTGTTTGAAAGCTTAAGCTTACGTTAAAAATGGTTTTTAATTAGTTTTATAATTTTAACATCTTTATTGTATTGATTATAATAAATACGTAAGATTATTATCAGGTGTGTTACTATAAAAAATGCTATTGCTATACTCTATTATATTATTCTTTACATGTCTATAACTATGAAATAATTTCTAAACATCTCTCGGTTTTCATTCTTATATGTATGATCAGTCTAAAATAGAACTGTTCTCAGTTACTTTCTCGGTCCGCTAACCGTATTCAAATTATATAAAAAGGTTCTAAAATGCGATTACCTTAAAAGTACCATAGACTAGTCCCAGACGAAAACAGGTCTCATGCCGAGCGTAGATCTGAGCCAGAGGTCCCAACCTGGATTCCTACTTTGCATTTATTACCTACGACCCACTAGTCTCAATATTCGCTTTAGTTCCCACTCAATTAAGGCTCAAAATTTTGGCGGGAGGTCTTTAATTTTGTTGGCGAGGGGCTCTCGCAAGATGGATCCTTCGGGGTAGAATTAGAAGCTGGACCCTATGATTAGGTGGTAGGAGTGGATTGTCCAATCACTTCAGGTTTTTAATTTGACGTCCAGTTCAATATAACCACAATATATTATAGGATAAAAGAAAGTACAAGTCCTGCATGGAATCGACCATCTGGAATTCGAGTGCCTAGAGAATTTAAATTGTGCTAGTAAACACAAATGAATATTTATAACTTCCAAAAAATGATTGAAAAGAGAACAAAAATAATTATATTGTAGTAAGATGATTGGCATAGCAGTTATAAAAGTTTCACAAATGTCAGGAAAACTATTTCTTAGAAACCGACGTTTCGCCCCACTTTTTAGGGCTTCATCATGGCTGAACGAGATCGAGATACAACATGGTAAGACCATATGAATATCCACATGAAGTTGTAAAGAATTTATATGAAATTTTAAAACATATACATAAATTTACGTAAAAATGGAACGTATTAAATCGAAGAAATAGATGTATAAATTAATAGAACACTATCTAATAACAAGTACAGTATCGCTACTTATATATAATTCTAATCATCCATATATTTAATTTTCTGCATCTATATTTAAATTTGTTTAGTTTATTAACCTTTTTACATCAATTTATGTATATATCACCTTTTTTACAACTTTATAGTATAATTTCATATAGAGTTTGTATCTTGTTTTTATTTAGCCCTGATGAAGCCCTGCGTTGGTTACTAATAAATAGTTTTTCTGCTATTTTTGTACCTTTCTTCAGCGCCCCATTCTTCCTACGATCAATTACAAATGCTTAACCAATAATCTTTCAAAAATAATTTGTAATGAACCTAAAACGTTATGTAGATAGAAATGTGGTATATCATCTATTTGTGATTTCGTCGTGGTAGTTTGAAGAAATGAAACGTCAACTCTTGAGGTTAACACATCCTCTTTGTTTATTATTCCTAGCTTTTTTGCTATTCATCTTAATCGTTAACTGTTTTGAATTTAAAATATGTGGTAAGGTCAATCAACCTTAGGGGGAGGGAGGCACTCTCAATGCTGGTCAGTGAGTCCATCAGACTTGCCGGGAGGAATTTTCAAGGAATTCGAGCATCATTGGGTAGACGTGTGTCGATTAATAATATCGGTATCGAACCTGCAGGTTTGCTAAGCCTATATTATTTATTATTATTATTATTATTCAGCCTAATATGTCCAGCTCTCAGAGGTAATAAGGACAGAAAAAAGATAGTAAATAGAATTTATTATAGGCCTTGAAGTCCTATAAAATAACGTAATCGCTTATCTAGATTTTCTTAATATCCTAATTTGATTAGGTAAGAGCAATATGCTTAACCTAATAAGAACTCTGAGACCCAAAAGTGTCAAAGGTAATAAGACAAACAGAAACAGTTGACACTGAACAATACTGTCCAAACACATATTATCTCTTAGTGTAACAAGGAAAGAAAATTGGATTCTATGAAACCAAGAAAGGAATACTGAGTATAAAAATTCGGTGTAAAACAATTCAAACTCTATATCGATTTTTCAAAGTGTAAGAACGAATTAAGAATATTAACAGGTATAATAAATGTCAACTAAATACATCTTAAGAAGACAAAATTAGTAAAATATTTCATCAGCCACCTGCTTCGAGACCAGTTGTTCTCAAACATCTTTTGACGGCGGAACCCGTAGGAAAGTGGAGGAATCCTTTTGGAAGAAGTAAGTAAATGGTAAAAACTAAACAATCAGTTGATAAAAATAGAGTGTCAAATGCCGTATTTTAAGCAAAAACTAAGAAAAGCTAGGATACCTACACACTTTTTAAAAATAATTGAAAATTAGGAATGGTTAGATTTATAAATGCGTTGTGTTGAACTATGGAACTCCTAGAAGAGGTTTACGGAACCCTGGTTGAGGACCACTGGCCTATTGGATTATAAAAAGCTGAGCAAATTATTTGTTCGTATTTAAAAAAGGAAACCTGAAGATAGCAGATTTTTTTTTTTATTGATAGATATTACAATCTGCCACACAGTTGTGGGCAATAGGTAATAGTGATGAATGATCTCATACACACTAAAATAAAAAAATAAATGAATAAATAAATAAAAACTCTCTTAAAATATATACAAACAAAAGAATAAACAAGATGAACACAATCAAACTATCTGTATGAAAAATAAATAAAATAACATAATGATAAAATAATATACACAATATTTACACAATCGACCTGAGGATCCCTGAGCCCACTCTATCCCCCACGTGTGAGGGGTAGAGCAGAGCTCAAAAGATCCCAGTGCATCCCTCTCGCCGCATCACTGGTGAAGAGCCAGTGGAGGCTGAGGAAGTGCGCTAAAGCCGCAAACACTCAACTTGAGTGGAGAATCTGACCATTGCCAGAACTCCAACTTAGCAGATTAAACTCTAAAGAATCATTGTGCTTCGTTAGAACCTATAGACAAGTTAAGCGGTGTTAATGAGAATTAATAATGAGAATCAAAACCAAAGGACCTCGGGCAATTTTTAAATTATAAGGAAACGACAAGAAATTAAGAGTCTTGAACACGGAGAAACTACATTTATCAACGAGCTTAACACACTCAAACTAGTTGTTTGATACTTACGTTAAGTATTATTTAAAAAAAAAATTAATTCTTTAATTCTCAAATTCAACTTCAATCCTTTCAACCAACGTCATAAAAGAGAATATTAAAACATGAAATACATGTATATATCACTTATACATGCATGAAATATTAAAATACTAATGATAAACTAAAATTGTAAAACACAATATGAAAATTCAAGGTTTATAAAAAAAAAAAAAATATGTATACAATTTGGACAAATAAAAATTGTTTAGCTAAATGTTCCTTTCAATGTAAGTTTTCCCTTATTATATAGGTGTTACAGGTTCTCAATTTCAATAAAAAATTAACTTTTCTACACAAGATGCGCCAATATTCATTTTTTTAAAAAATAATTTACAATAACTAGATGTATTGCCGTTTGATAGAAAACTACTCGAGTGTATTTAAATTAAATTTGCATAAATATTTTAACATTTTATTGAGTAAATATTTTAATTAGTTGTTTTTAGGTAAATTAGAACCAGAGGTAAGAAAATGTAATAAAATTAAATAAATTGGTTACCAATACTTTGTACTAAACCGAAGACCTCCCCATTGGAACTACAAAGAAGAATTTATCTGCAACAAGGGAAAAATTAAGGTTGTCATCTACTCGACTGAACTGATCTAAATGATAATGAATTCCAGCGATACGTGGAGATATGAGTGGAGTCACTCCAAAAGAGCTGAATGGGTTTCAACAAATTAACTTTACTCAAGATAATTGAACGTGAATTAGGCTACCTCCGCTTATTTCCTTCCAAACAGGATTTTGCCGAGACTGCGGGACCGATCTACGTAATAGAAGTGGTGTTTAAGTCTCCTTTATCAGTAAAAGCTTTTAGAGTGTGAGTATCTGAGAACTCCATGAGTGATCCAGTCAATCAAGAGTTAATTAGATTAGTATAGTAAAAAGTAGTTATCTTCAATCCTTCGCAAATCAAAACGATCTAGGAATTAACACTATAACTTTTTTTTATCATTATTTATTTAATGTTGTATTCACCTGCTTTATTTCTGGTTATAATTTGATGTTTAGTTTCTATTTTTAAGATTGATTAAACGTAAACGCATATTGTAACCTTTATTATAAAACTCAAATTTCTAATATTATTTTTTTCTTTTATTTGATTTTACTGCTACTTTTATTTTTAATTATGAATACGAATTTATTTTAATTTGTTGACAGGTTTTATATTTTTCAATACATTAGGGATTGTATAAAGTAAGTTATTTTTATAATTTAGTTTCTGGTTAGATTTTTTCTCTATCCATAGTACATCTATGTTATTCTGAAAGAACTTTGCCCCGAAATACGAATTTTTAATGTATTATTACAATTTAATCAATTAAATCAATTAATTTAGATAATTCAAGTTGTATTAGACTTGAAGAGTTACAGATGGTGAAAATGAATCATCTAATACCCCAAGACATTGTATTTAAATCATAAGTACAACCAGACTAGACCGAATAAGTTTTTTATACTCCTTTTTTTTCATTCCCTTAAATATTTTAT
>NW_027105103.1:161703-194575 GCF_000696795.3 Halyomorpha halys
TAAAATGAAATATAAAGTAATTTTAATTCATTATTCTGTTACTGCAATTGTTCATTTGCCTCCTGACGCAAGACAAGCTGTATTTATTTCTAAAAGTGAATGGAAAAAATCAATTCAAAGATCCAGTGTTATCATCAATACATCTACTCAATGCAGGGAAAGTACTACTCTCAAAATCGGAGCCAGTAGAAAGCAGCTAATGATCAACGAATTCAACGATGAGGTTGGGAACCCGGGGCTACTCAATTTTACTTAAGCGAATAGCCAAAGTAAAGGAAACAACGGTTTGTTTCAATTTCTGAGAGTTGAAAGTGTTATATGGGTGTTACTTAAGATTCTCTCAAAGAACCTAGTGCGGTGCGCGCATCACAAAACTTTCACTTACTGCCTTAATTTCTGTTAAAATTAATCCTCACTCGTTTTAGATAACAGATATTTTTATTTTTTTTTTACTGTGACAATATTTTCTCGTACTAATTTTCCCACGAGTCTTTCAGTTGACGGATTGATAAATTCCAATTTTAAAAAAGTGATAATATTTCTCTTTTCAAAATTTTAATATTTGTCTTCTGCAAAAGTATTACAGAAATATATAAATATAACAGTTAAATAAAATATCCATTTATTCAATACTCGATTGTTATTGAAAATACTAAGAAAGATTCTATGCAGATGGTAATCCCATCAACCGAATCCCAAACCACCGGTCAAGTGAAATTGAAAAAGTAATTATTTAATATGTCAATATGTAATACTATGTCATCATGACAACCATATCAGACTGGCTAAACGAAAAAACTGCGCATTCGACCGCGCATCGGCTGTAAGAGCCAGGGTCACCCTACTCCCCTTCTAAGTAAAAATTACGCTAAAGGATGGGTATTAGGCCACGCCCCTTGAAGGAAACTAAACGTTAAAGTTAATAGGGATTTCGCATATTAATGTAATTATTTGTAAAACTATCCATTTAACCACAAATGTGATGAGAATAGAAGTTGTGGTAAATATTACTCGTATTTCTAGTAATTTGGTATATCTATAATGAAATTCCACCCAGCAGTTCTCCTGAAATTCGTGCTTCTTTCTATGTTCTATTCACACGTATTTCAATATGAATATTAAAGATCAAAAACATATTTACTGTTCTAAACAGTAAGGAATGGATATAAAATTAAATTAACTTAATTTTGAATAACTCTCAACTTTTTTATTTAATCCCTCTCCCTATGCCATTTTTGGAATAAGGGGTGTGACAGCAACTATCAACTGATCAACTGATCAACTGATGAGCTGGTCAAAAGAAGTAGAGAAAACTTACATAGCATAAAGCTTTGTTATTACTTTCACTTACCTATGTACGGAATATATAGTAAGGGAAAGTATTGCATTGTAAACTAATATATGTATTTCGCCTTTTTTTATTCTAAGATTTTTTTGGAAACGACTCTAATGATTTTTACTAAACTCGATATGCCAATGCGCAATTAAATGTTCTTTAGTATCAGCTAGTACATTAAATGTTCTTTAATATCAGCTTGTACGTTAAATGTTCTTTAATATCAGCTAGTACGTTAAATTTTCTTTAATACCAGCTATCTTCATGAAAACAGTCTTGACAGGCTTAAACGGCCAATTAAAAAAAACAATAATCCTCAAAGTATCTTTATTATTATTATTTCAAAAAAATGTTTGAAATAATTAATTACATCTTTTGTTTTTGCTACGTATTATTCTAAAAAGACTTGTTCATTTACTGATATCACTCTTTTATTAAAGATTACTTTTAGATTTTCATCAAAAAGATTTCGCCTTATAAAAAAAACAAACAAATGGATGATAAAGATATTCATTAGTTTAGCCATTTATATTTATTTTAAATATGTATAAAAAAAAACAACACACAAATGGATGATAAACATACTCAATAGTTCAGCCATTAGTATTATTTATAAAATTTGTAATTTAAAAATGATACAATACGTCATGATAGCCATTTTATTAAATTATATTTATGTTGAATCACTTTTAATATTATATTTGTAAATTATATACATAATATTGATTGTTGTTAACAATGAGAGATCTTGATTTTTTTTTCAAATATACAAAATTAAATGAACTAGATAATTTTAATTGAAACGTAGGAAATACCTTATAGGCGACAACTATAAATTAAAAATATCAACATTTGTTGGAAAAAGTATAAAAAAACCAAATAAACTGTAAAGATAGTGGCAACTCTTCAAAAAAATATGTTTTTATGCTAACGATTGAATACTTAAATAGAACTCAACTTTAAAAATATATAACTGAATAATATTCAAGATATTATGTGAGAATGTATCTGAGGTTTATAATCTAAAAAAAAGTTCCAAATTAAGGTAAAATGAAGATTAATTCACTGACTAAAAAAAAAACACAGAAAGAGAGGGTCATAACTTTAACCATTTTCTATTTTTGTATTTCTACCATACATCCAAAACCATAGCATACATTCTTAGGCTGGGGGAGGGGTGAAAGCCCAGTTTATTAAGTAGAATGATTTGTTTACATAGTTATATCATTGTCTTGGTTTCTACCTTTTTTTTTTTAATGTATTTAAAAGTTATTATACACAAATAGATTTATTTATTTGAGTAGAGTAAAAAATAATATTAAAAACCGTAGCAAATGAATTTAAATGTACACAAAACCCCAAAGATGGTTCTAATAATGCAGGCCAAAAAAAATTTTTTTGTTTAGGAAAAAGCAAGTTTGACTCATTTTTTGCGTTATCTGAAACGCTTGAAAACTAGTTTTTATAGATAATTAAAAATAAAAAATTTTTTTACTTGATTTATTTGAGGATATCAGTTTTTCAGTCGATAATTGATTCGCATAAACAAGTATAATTGCTCAAGATTTTATCCAAATCCAACGTGACTAAAACTTTGGTAAGCAGAATTTCCGTTCCTAGGCATTCCAACATACTTTAGATTTTATGTCTTTATAAGGCAGAAAAAGAAGTTTCAATTACGGAATAAGATTGCGTAGAAACTTTGTTAGAAGTTTTGTCCCAGCTATCTTGGAGCGATAACCAATGTTTTTTTCATAAAGTCTAAAGTTTCTGTTCGACACCGTATACCCTGTCACCAGGTGTAAAGTACGTGTCTCTGAAATACTCTATATCCAGTTACCAGGTTCAAGTGCGCGACCTTCAAACACAGAAAATAATATTTACACTTTCTGGATTTTCTTTTTAAGAATTTTGTAAGTCAATTTCAATAAAAAAATTTTGAGGTTAAAAAACTTCCAATTTGAATGTAATTTATTTACTAATATTTACACTTATTTTGCATTAATTTTTATTAGAACCCACAATGGCTTACAGACCTTCTCGCACAGTTGACGCAGTCTGAGGTTTATCACTCAGATTACCCTGACTTTACGTTTAATTTTAGAAGGTATACAATGCCATAACATATTAAAAATGCCAAACACTCAAAAAGAAGACTAACAAAGTATTTCTAACAACAGAAACACTTCCAGGAATGAATTGAAAGCTTGCTTACATAGGACTCTTGATGCTGACTACGAGATACAAAGCAAGTCACAAACATTTACGAAAAAATTATACTTCAAAAATTTGAGGACATCATATATCGTGCAATTATTTCATCATTCATCATCAGATTGTTTAAGCATTATATAATGATATGCAACAGTTCCAGAAGAATAGGCGAGAGTATTCTTCACAAGAAGAAATAGTAACCTAAAGTACAGCTAAAATTACATAAAATACTTTTTCGGGCTCTTCAGCCCATTAGCTGGTACTTTGAAACTGAGACAATAAATCTTAAGACTTGATGGCGCGCTTTTCACTAACACTTTAAGAAGGTAAGGAACGGAATCTCAACGCTCCAGAACATTCCTGTTAAGGGCATAAGAACGTAAGAGTGAGAGAAGAACACTCTCTCCGCCAGAATTCGTTAGAGATATACTAAAAAACCAAACCGCAATCACCATTGAATTTCAGGTTAGGTCAAAAGGAATGAGATTCAGACTATTATGGAATAAAATTAAAACAATCCAATTAAAAAAAATTAATAAAATAACTAAATAGAAAATAGAATTATTATCAAAACCGGAGTGTAGAGCTATGCTCAGAAGTTATTTCAGTTCATATGTTAACAAGGATAAAAAAAAAATGTATTAAGTTGTTACAGAAGTCTTAGTGTTCAAAATAAAGCGAGACTTTATAAACATTAGGTAACCTAAAGAGTAATTAAGAAAAACAAAATCCTAACCTTAAACATTATTCCGCAAAATATTTGCTACTAGTCGTTTGTTGAAAGTACAAAACTCCTTAACTATTATAATATTTAAAGTATAAATTAATCAGGCAGATCATTTTATAATTTATTCGCTAAAGGTGATTTATTTAAGTAAAACCCCTTTCTTAAATCTTTATCTCTAAGCTATCCCCTCTTTCTCACTTTTATTAGAGCAAGTAAAAGTTCAGGGAGGTTCAGACAAAAAAAAACCGTAAATGTAAGAAAGTTTAACACCACCCCTGTATAATTATAATATTATATAAAAAAATAAATCGGCAACTTAATTATAGGTTATATAGACTAACAGAAGTATTACTTTTTGCTATTTTTTTATAAATGCTTAAAATGTGGATATTTATTTAATTAAGATACATATATTATAATAATTATCGATATATTTTTATTTGAAACACTCAACCCGTTCTTATCACGAACCATTTCCCAGAATGGTCTCAAGGGAAAATTAATCTATCAACAATTACAGGAGAGAAACCCCTGGATTGCACACAATAGGATAATTATCTGGGTAATTACTGAATTGTAAAAGTCATCTCCGGAATGGACTTCATCTGAGAAAATCTTTATTAATTAATGGAAATATTATAGTTGAATTTTATAAATATGAATGAGAATCAAAAACTTCCGAAGATATAGTTTATGAATGATAACAGTGATTTTTCAAATTGGATGTTGACTTAATATATAATGCCTTCTTCACGAATACTCAACGATGTAGCAAAATATAATACAAAACTTTACATATATAAACGTGTTCAATTTCATTGATTAATATTTTTTTTAAGTTTTAAACTAAAAATATAATAACATAGATCTAATAAAAAATTATTTTATATTTTAATTATGGCAATTGCATATAACACAAATGTAGTTTCCTTTAGTCCAATAGAATACAGTTGACACAAAATTGGATTTTTTTTAAATTAAAAGGATTAAAACAGAACTTATTTGAGATGTCATACACTGTTGATTCTGATTAGTTAAAAGTACATAACCTGTCGCCTTATTGTTTGTTTTCAATAAAATATATTATGAAAAGTTCTTTAATATTTCTTTGGGTTACTCTCGCTTCATACTTTTTTTTTAATTATAGATTTTTTCAAAAGTAGTTTTTGTTTGTTATAGTTCAAACAAAAAATTGGTATATCAATAACCAATCAAATAAGATACAAATTGTTTACAATCAGATAGTTATAGATTTGGTACCAGTACAAATAGTTATTCGGAAAGTGAAAGTTCTTTCTAATATAAATAAAAAAACGATCAAATAAAGTTTCATCCAATCAATTAAACAAATATACTAGAATTGAGAAATACGATTCTGAATTATTATATTTTTCAAAGTTGAGAACGGACATGATCTGGATTTTATAGAATATAGGATCAGTTTCAATATAATTCTGTGCATAAAAAAACGTATGCTCCTTAATTGAAAATTAGGAGCAATTAATAGGAATTACAATAAAATTTAAAATATTATTTAAATGTTTAAAGTTTAGTAGGCCTATGTTTTGAAGCAATAATTATGTCTTTCCTATTTATTTAATATTAATAAATTTTAATAATAATAATAATATTTATTTTTCTTAGTACAAAATAATTACTTTAATAGATTAAATATATGTTAATGTATTTAGTTAATCGGCGGAGTACTTAAAAAAAATGTGACTTACAACTAATTAGGTACTTCCTTATTTTATTTGATGATTTTTACTAGGGCAGTCGTTGATGCTAATTAGTTTAATTATGAGACAAAAAATCAAGATAATCCAGCGTCTCAAAAATATTAACATATTATATATAAATATGCAATATTAACATATATTGTAGGTTATCCGAACAAAAACAATTGTCCAGACCAGGTAAGTACAAAATATACTATTTTGAACTCTACAGCCCACCTAGAAGGTTGAAACGGCAGTGGCCAAGAGACTTATTAAAATAAAAATGGACAATTGGAGTTCTGGCAATGGTCAGATTCTCCACTCAAGTTGAGTGTTTGCGGCTTTAGCGCACTTGCTCAGCATCCACTCACTACCAGTAATGCGGCGAGAGGGATGCGCTGGGATCTTTTGAGCTCAGCTCTACCCCTCATACGTGGGGGATAGAGTGGCCTCAAGGATCCTTAGGTCGATTGTGCAAATATTGTATATAAGAGTGTAAATGTGACTAGAGACTATATTATTTTATCATTATGTTATTTTATTTATTTATTTTTCATACAGATAGTTTGATTATGTTCATTTTTTTGTATATATTTTAAGAATTTTTTTTTTATTCATTTATTTATTTTATTTTATTTTAGTATGTATGAGATCATTCATCACTATTACCTATTGCCCACAACTGTGTGGCAGATTGTAATATCTATTAATAAATAAAAAGTATTAATTAAAAAAAAAAAACTATTTTGAAAATTATTGGATTCTTCCTTTTTAGATAAGACTATGTTTGTTTACTCACAAAATTGATAGACAATTATCAGATAATTATGATAATAATTAAGTAGTTACAATATACACGAGAAAAAGTAAAGCTACTTAAAATGTAAAACTAATCTCTCTGCTATCGTAGCTAATGCAAGCAGCTCTCTTCGCAACAATCTGAAGATCTGCACATCCAAGATAAACACTGACGTGCCTAACATGGGAATTACTTTCTCTAATTACTGCAATCATATGGTGTGAGTAATGGGTTAACGGTTCCGCCCTCATAATAACCATTTCACTGCTTCTAATGTGTAATATAGGGATCAATGAATAATGTTGAATTAATGCTAATCTTAAAGCTATCTTAGAATCTCAAATAAACCAGGAGTAGTTAATAGGGATAGAGCTATTGTCGATTATCTCCATTGATTGATAAGTATAATCGATTATTTTTATACCATGTATATGTGGTACATATTCACCCTTTTTAAGTGGTCCATGTAAAAACGAAAAACGGATTGCAGGATCCATCACTGTCATGACACAAGCAGACAATTCTGGATTCCAGCATAAAAAAATGCTCAATTCGTTTACTAAAGTAATGCATAAGCTCTCAAGCACTATACAAAGGGAAATAATGATGGTTTTAATGAACCACAAATATTACAATATGAACTTACCTAAACTGGAATAAGAACGACCAGTTGTGATATCCCTATCAACAGTAGACATCACTAGCACCAGACCTCGATGAACAAGCATTATCAGAACAAAAAAGGCACTATAATATAAAAACAATATCGAATTTAAATTTCCGCCCAAACGATTCAGTAAGTAAAAAGTTTGCAATTTTTCCTGAGTAAGCCAATGGACTGCTCTACACTATTCATTAATAATATTCTCTATATCCCTGTAGAACACATACGGTACTCAGGACAAGATGTGGAGAAACTACTAACTTGGAATGCCCATACAAGACTTAATGGACAGGAAACTGCACGTTTTTCTGACTGTTACAACACAGACTAGAAAAACTACCTAAGCTTCTAATCATTGAGAAAAGACTGATACGACATTACGTGACTGTAAAAAGACCGAATAAGACAAAATCATACATCTAAACAATCTAAAATCTAAAATCTACAATGCTCTTTTCTTTGCCACAAATAAAACAATTCATAAAGATCTTAATATTCCAGATGTAGCCAATCTAGTCCGAACAAGATATCAATCCTTCCATTCTAAGCTCTTTAATCACCCAAAACTACTACTTTATAACCTTGCCTTCTCTTCTATTCCGGATATTTCTCTGAAGCGTCTGAAAAGCACATCTTCTCGAGACCTCCTTATATGTATATGTTGCTGTAATAATTTTAGGAAGCATCTACCAACGGGTGGTTTTTTCACAAATCTTTCATGCCATTATAGCCTGCCAAAATTACTTATAGTATTTTTAGCTAAAAAAGCAGTAAATATAAAGAAAAAAGTATAACCTCAATCCCCCCGAAAGAGCTCCACCTAAATCCAGAAAGATAATTAGCGCGAATCAGGGCAGTTTTAGGTAGATTGTCAATTCTTTCACTTTGATAATACAAAAATTGACGATCTAAATAAAAATTTTCTGAAGATCAAACAAAATTATTTAAAATTTGTTTTCAACTTACTTTAAAAACCATACATAATATTGAAAATAAATTGTACCCAAAATATAAATGAAAAAACACCACAATTAACATAACTTCAATAGCAATATAAGTGTTTCAAAAATCTATATTGATTAATATATTGTGGATCTAAAAGCTCAAGAAAAAGTGACGTTATGAAAAAAAAATTAATTTTAATAAGAATACTGGGATCAAGAAGAACTTTGAAAATTGTAAATGGAAAGAGTCAAAACGTTGCAAAAATTTGTAGAATATAGAATAGAACTGTTTACAAAATTTTAAAAAATGTTTATTATTAAATAGTTTTATTAGAATATGTAATAGAACTGTTTATAAAAATTTATAAAATATTTATTATTAAATAGTTTTATTGAGGTTTAATATGTTCCTAAGATTTTCTTTCTAGAATATTATGATTGATATTTAGTAACAAAATTTCGTTGATTAGTTGCATCCTGAAAACATCAAAAAAATTTAGGAACAAAGGTATGACTTAAATTTAGAACGAAATTTATTAGAAATTTAACTATTCTATCAATTTACTTATACAGGCAGTTTTCAGAGAGAGGTTGAATCAATCTCAATTCAGATTATTCAGAAATCGTACCTACGTGAATTCCTCAGTGAACCACGGATTCGAAACTTGCTCTAATGATGGACGGTCAAGAGACGGAACCACAGCACCATACAAAGGAATTCATCCTGGCGTGATGTATTTTTTTTCGGTTTAAAAAATCTATACAAAATATTTTTAGAATTTAGAAAGCACTCAGAAACAATTAATTTACAGGTTTACACGCACTGATGACACAAGTGGGTCAAGAATTCGACTCTCCCACGAAAACAGAAAAATGAAGTGTTTTCTAGCCGAAGACAATTTGGTAATCTTTTTCACAGAAAATTTATTTTTTATATAACGAATAATATATTTGACAAAAACAGGCACCGTCGGAGAAAAACAAAATGAAGACGAACTCTAATAAATTATAATTTTATTCGAGAAAGTTGTAACCAAAAAAAGGCGAATAATGACTTTGGACTAGTTTTATAATTATGATTTAATTATTATTTATAAATAAGTTATATCTCAATGAATATATGCAATTTGTTATATATTTATATTGCATTGAAAAGATAATTGCTCCTTTAACTGCACACCGATAAGTAATTTGTTAAATTAGTTTCCAGATCTTTTAGAATTTACGGTTTCTATTCTATGCTGAGCTAGCAAATTGGTGTTTTTTTTATTCAAAATACATGATAAATATAAAAGATAAAAACAATTTAAAGAAAACAATATATTTTAAGACAAATAAAAATTTACGTAACCTTTTTAGCACACATAATAAACAAATTAAACATAAAATGGAAACTTTCAGCTAATCATTATACATTTTTTTATGCCTCCAGCTTTATATTCATCAATAAACTTCCCTAGTATTATTTTCAGTACTACACTTTATCTATGTATTATCTACACTGTACTTTATAGGTACATATATAATTCCGCCATTTTTGTATATGTTTTATTGTTTATATTTGTCTTTCTTTATTGCCATTTTATTAAATAATAGCTACTTCAGTTTTTCCTGCCATTCTTATTATTACTGTATTATTTTCTAAATATAAATAGCCTCTCTCGTTTACTATTTCTAACATTGTCAAATATTTTAGGTTTTCAAAATTGAACTTATATTAATGATTTATCTGTACAGGCCGAACATTGCAATGTTTATATATTTATAATTTAGAAACGTTTTTGAGTAGCTTTAAAGACAGGATAAACATAACGTGTTTATGATAGAATAAAATAACGTGGTATACAGAAAAATCTGACGAAATTGCAATCGAACCTAAATAAGTGTGTCAGTAAAAATGACACTGCATTAACCCGAAATGGTTATAAATCATAAGTTCGATTTTGAAAACCTTATTCGTTTAAAACATATTTAAATATGGAATGACGATGGAGGCTATTTACATATCAAATAAAAAGTAATACAGTAAATTAATAATTAACTAAATAAATTAAGTATAAAACGAGAAGAAATTAAGATAGATATAACCAATTAAAGGAAATATTTATACATTGTTTCCCCTATTATATTTTTAAAATATAATGAAAAGAATAAAAGAGAAATTGCTGAAAAATTAAAAGGAATAAGATATTTTAAAAAAATTAATAAGGATT
The DNA here is from genome assembly GCF_000696795.3 of Halyomorpha halys. Classification (NCBI taxonomy): domain Eukaryota; kingdom Metazoa; phylum Arthropoda; class Insecta; order Hemiptera; family Pentatomidae; genus Halyomorpha; species Halyomorpha halys. The sequence continues at coordinate 172,319 of NW_027105103.1, forward strand.
AGTTCAAAATTTAATTCCAGATAGAAAAGTGTGCCATTGATTAAAGCTGATAAAATTAACTATACTAACATTCTGAGAAAATAACGTTTTATAATTAAGTTATTTTACTTATTTTTTTCTTTTGACCGCACCACAGACCATCTTCTTCATAATTTGAAATAATACTGCCAATTATTTATAGATATAAAATAAAGTATAATTGTTCAAAGTACCAAGGCTTAGATACGCTTGATATTTAAAAATTTAACTGTTCAACTAAGTTCAACATCATTAGTTCAAATAGGATTAGGAATGGTTCTGTAAATTAATAGTCTGTTGGTAATTGAAGCATGAGGCGTAATAATGAATATTTTATTCAACTTGCAGCACCGTCAGTTAAGTTCTTGTCATTATTCTGATAAATAAATTCATGAAAATGGACAATTATAATTTTAAAAAATCGAGAATGTTAGTAATTAAATATAACTAACATAGTTATATTATGTAGAATATACATGTAGAATATATATGTAGAATATACATTCTAAAATAGAACATTACGACATTATTATCGAAAACGCAGTGAGAAGAATGAAAAAAATATACATGTCCATTAGATTTAAAAGGTGTTGTTAGGTGCTCCAAAATTAATTTCATATAGGTGATATTAATATGCCTATACCACATCAATAAAAGAAAAATTGCTTAATTAACACCAGAAATGTATTTGTTCCTCATCGGCAAGGCATTCGCCAAAGTAAATTATGCTGTTTTGTTTTAACAGTGAAACCTCTTAGAAACAAATTTATAACTAAATGCAAACCTGGTGATTTCAGTTGTAGTTACTATTACATCGACATTTTACTTAAATGTAACCTTGATGACGTACTTGATAAGACTAAAAAAATAAAATTTCACAGTATACAAGCTGTAGAAAAGCAATTATTGCTAAGTTAATACAGAATCTCAAGCTTAGAAATTGAATCATTTGCCACATCTCTTTTTGAAATAATATTACTGAGCTTTGTCACAATGCACACAATAGTTTGATATAAGCTGCTTGATCCATGGAAAAATCAGTAGCTAACTTTAGTCAAAAACTAATCATGATCAATTCATTAGAGATAAAGCAATTCATTAAATAATAATTCTGACATTCTATGTTCTTTATTAGCCGAAGTATAAATAATAAATTAATTTTCTTTCTAAACATCAATTCAATCAACAGCATCACCAGGAGAAAAATATTCGGATAATTTTGTTATCAGTAATAGAATATTTATTTATGAAATTGATTTATTTAGTTTTGGAATGATTTATTTTGTTTTTTATTTGAATGATTTATTTTAATTTTCTTTACATCAGTAGTTTAATTATTTTTTTTATCATTTATCTATTTATCTTGAATGTTGTTAAGATGTAGTAAAATAACATCTTGAGTTTAATGTTTTTTATTTATTTATTTTATTTTATCTATTTAATCTTTCTTTTCTTATATTCCTTATTTTGTTATCATTTAATTTATATACTTGTAAATATGGTGTGAATGAGCTCTATGACCCATATTGCCTTTGTCTAATCTTTATATTACATATTTATATATGCATGTAAAAGTTACATAGAATAATTAAACATACGTTTTAACACATACTGGTAAATTGACATTTAAAAAAAAAAATCAAATAAATATATAAACTGCAAATAATATTAAACAAACAATGTTTTGTTTCAAGATTCAAGCGGGAAAATAGTTAATAAGGATTGTGTACGAAAACGTTTTCTTTTTTTTTTTTAATCAAAAATATGTTGTAGAAGAAGAACTAATAATTCAGATAAAAGTGAAAATGAAGGTAAGGAGGGATAGAGAGGACGCGGAGGGAGCGATGTCTGTACAGACGGGAGTGGGGGAGAGGGTTTTATATAGCGGGGAGACCTTGGCAGTGAACACTCAGGGTCTAGAGCAAGGTCAGAATGGTAAGGTCGGTACTCCTAGTGGTCTGTCTGATCGCCGTCGCGGCGGCCGTACCGCTTCAAGATTCCCACTCATCCGACAATGTCGTCGGCAAGGACGAGGAGTCCCTCATGGACAAGCTCAACAGCCGCTGTTCCAAAAGGGAAGCCTCGGCCTGCCTCATGCTCAAGTTGGTGACCTACGTCAACCGCCTCCTCAAGAAGGCAGATATCCCTCTTGGAGACGGTCTCGAAATTTCTCAGACTAGACAGGTCGCCGAAGAACCATTGGATTCATCAGGAAGAGGATTCGAAACAGAGGAGGAAGCCGTTGGTTCCTTGATCGCCCAGAAGATGTGGTCCTTCGTGAGGTCGAGATCAGTCCGCTGGGAGGTCATTCCCGGCTCTGAGGTAGTCCTTTCTACCACCCCCGATCAGGATGGACAGCTCAGCCTTGATCTGTCTCTCAGGGAGACTGCAGGTAAGCTAGAGTTTATCTCTTCAATACATCTAACATTACTTAAAAATTCACTCTAATAATTACATTTTTATGATACTGCATACAAAATTCTATATTTTACACCAAAATTATAACCAAATAACAATCAGTACATCGCATAGTTAACAGTAGTACACATTTTACAATTAACAGCTTTTAGAAATGAATTAAAATCAATTTTTCTTTACAAGCAAAAAAGATTTAAAGTATCCCTGTACTTTTGAATTACTTTAAGCTCTTATTGCTTAAACCCAGAAGAATATATTTGTTTTAGCAATCTAATATAAATATAGAAAATACATTTAAATATTCACATAGTTCCTTGTTTGTTTACTTTTCATATTCTTTCTTAATACTACTAACACTAGTAACAGTAACATAAATATAACATCTAATCCTATAATTTAGAAATTTCACAAAATTTCTGCTATTGCACTAGTTTTACTTGCATCTATATATCAATATTATCATGCTAAAAGGGAATCACTTTATTTTTATCATTTGAAAAAAAAAAAAACATATAAAACGCTGGTATGTGATAATACATTCATAGCATGAAACTCTAATATAGTGTTTTTACTAACAAAGACTGATAGAGCTGCATGAGTACATTGTCTGAATGAATTGATGAATCAACACTGCAATATAGTAAAATCTCAACTTTGATAAAAAGTTATTACCTTTTAGCATAAGCCAACTCAATGATTTTATTTATTGCATGAGCCAAATCAAATAGATTCAAAAAGTTGTAACCCATAAATCGAAGATTTTTAGTAGATCAAAAATGATGATGCATGCGTAAACAGAATCTATTATGAAATCTAAGATTTCAATACGTAATATTTTCTTTATTATCCGAATATATTAAAAATTAACTAGAAAATCTCAATTACGTTTTTATAAAACTGTGGTAGATATTTAATATTTTTTTAAATCAAACTGAATTTCATAACACCAGGCATTTATGGTCCAAACCGAAAAACTAGATTCAGTATGAGGAAGTGTTGCTACTTGTTATAGAGATTTGTGAATCGTGTCAATATTTCCATAGTAAGATATTAAAGAATAATTTAAAATTATGTTTATGTTGATATAAGTAGCACCAAGTTACAGAAAGTTCGGTATAAAAATCAAAACCCACTTATAAAAGTACTTTCTAATTTATTTCAGAACTTTTTCCAGCTAAAAAATAATATTTTTAGGATAAAAGGTGATATTTTGCGTTTCCTTAACTATTCTTTAGTAAACTAAATTAGTTTGCAAATAAAAGAGCTTAAAATAAAATAAAAAGTTTGAAATTAGGCACTAATAAAAAAATAAAATAAAATAAATTTTGGCAGTCTTGGGACTGGCCGACAGAAGTGAAACTTCTGGAAATGAAATAATGCATTAAAATTTAATTATTAATGATAATTCGTTCCCTCTAATGCTTAATGCTGATAATATTAGTTGAACAATAATTAGAATAGATCAGCCATCTCATAAATCAATTAAGCAGGAAAAAGGTTTTATGGTCCAGCATCGCCGGAATTATTAAGTTCCTCTAAATCCTGAATCTCTTATTACAATATAAAAATTAGCCTGCAAGAATTGACCAACGTTACCCTACTCCAACAATTCCGTTTTACCACGCGTCACGAAATCAATCTTGTATTTTATCAATTTTAGTTACATATAGATGGAAGAATAATTTATATTTAAAATTATTATTTATAAAACAACAGTACACGGTATTAATAATTAATTCAAGGAGACAGAAATATACTGAAATATGAAAGTTTCAACGATTTAATTATTTTTCCTCCCACTGGCACATTAACCTACATCACCCCGACATAATTACCATATGATAATAAATTTCCAACCTGCGGTAAATGCAGCCGGGAGATGTTGGCCACAAGCGGAGGGGGCGGGGCAAAAGGAATATACTGACCTAGGCGGATCTGGGCAAAGGGGACGCGATTGGTTGAGATAGCTAAGGAAACTTGATTGGCCAGTTCTTCAACCAATTACAGGCCACCGATCTGGGTCACTCGGCATTTCACCTGCTTCCTCTAGGTTAATGAGGGATTTTTATTCCGTCCACACACCCTCTTCTACCAAGCGTATCTTACAGTGGAGTGGGCAATAGTATATCCATACGGAAAGGCATAGTGTATCCACCGAAAACCCAAAGAAAATTAATATTAAATAAGGATGTATAGCTTTGAAGTCAAACGCAAACAATATTAATTAATACACATCCAATAACAAAGCAACCAAAATATTTTTTTATAAACTATATCGATAATCTTCAAGAATTTTCATTCCGCAACACAAACTCGAGGCACATTCGTTTTTCCTCTATGTCAATCTTATGTACTGATTGAGGCTTGTGTTTTTGTTACGATTTGAAAAAAAAAATTTTTTTGTTCCTAATTGCATACGTCGATTTAATTCTACAAAAAATATAAGACTCGATTTTTTTTTAATTTCACAATAGGAACGTGATTAGCAACATTAAAAAAGATAAACTCAATCAAATGTAAAAGGCTTAACAGTAATGATTATTTATTACCTTACTACACTTTGGAAACGTTTTTTAAAATTTTAAACTAATCAAAAAATACCTTGTCAAATTAAACATTTAAGTAACGTGAATGCATTGACACCATGACTCTACTTAAATATTTTTGTTTAGCTTTTGTCGACTGCCATTGAAATAAAACCATATAATTTTAAATCGGTTTTCTTGACTATATCTCGATACCTATGTTTAAAAAGCTACTAAATTTTCTACACAAAAGGAACGCGTGAAACTGTCGATACCAAAATCGAATTTTCGCAAAACAAAAATGTACGCGTTCTAATAAAGTCTGCGTATAAAATAATACAGTGCAACCACCAAAGATGTTAATTCATTAATTGTAAACATGAGTCAAATCGAATAGAAAATATAATAAATTTTGTTTTTCAATACCGCAGTCCTTACAACAATGAACACGTAAAGCCACATTCACTTGTTTTCGTAATTCTAGGAAAGAATCTATGTATGCCAAGCGTTATATTAAATAATAGATCAGTTAATTCTTACTCAAAATTTTGAAACTCTCACATTTATTATTAATTAATATTAGCCAGCTATTTATTATTATAAAATCTATATGAAACCTTACATTTACCTTTTCAATTCTTGAATTCAAGAAACTTAGTCTTTTCAATTACATTTAAAGAATTGCAACAAATTTCTCCTAATGCCACTAGATCCAAGCTTGTATGTACGTGTATATATCTCGTCATTAAAATATTGTCTAACTGTACTTAACTTATAAAGAAAAACATTTTAAAAAAAATTAATCGCATTTTCGAGAAAATATTAAATTATGGTTAAGCACAAATAAACTTGTAATTCAAATAACATAACTACTTTTAGTTTATGTGAATTAGTACTATCACATATTTTTACGAAATGATAGCTTTGACAAAGTTATAAATTATTGCACTGCACATCATTTATTAATAAATTCTATACGTGTCTACGTCGAAGGCTAGATGTCATAAAAAAAAAATCAGATTCGTCAAGGCCTGTTGGTACAGTTCTAGGACATTTGAAATTTTAAAAACGAAAAAAAAAACATTAAGTAGCATGATATTTATTTATATTGGGATTCGTATTTAGGAGAATTCTAAGGAAAAAGAATATCCAAAATTCTAAATCGTCAAATTGTGAATGCAACGATCAGTATCTCCTAGACCATTGGGAAAGTACTGCTCCCATGTTTTTAAGGTCATCGGTGTTTACAAGTTGCTTCTGACAAGAACAAGCTCCGGACTTTTAAGGAAACCCGTCCTACGACCCAAATACTAGGCTAAGATGTGCACGCCCGCTCGAGAGGGCTAATTGTCCCAATCCTCTCACCGTGTCGATATAGGGCGCAGGTGCAACGCCCTCTCATGAACTTGGCCTTGAGGCAGGTCGGGATCATCGGCGTACGTAGGCTTTCTCTAAGAAACAGTGGATCTATTCAGTGATACTAGATATTTGGGAGATCTTCGAGTTAGAGGACGGTTGATCATTTGCAGCTAGTCATGTCTCATGTTCGTTCTGGGGTGTTTTCTCTTTAAGGATCTAGGTATAAAAGCTCAATCAAACTTGAGCGCTTGTAGTCATCTTAACACTTTAACTTTAGGTACATGAAGATATTCCTAAACTATCTTCAAACTCTCTAATTACGAAAATTCCTAGAATACAGACTATGAGTTGTCTACGAGATATATGGTACTTATGAAAACAAGATAGAAACCAAAAAGCTCGAGTAGAGGATTATTACCTGAAATGAACTCAATCAAACTAATAAACTCAGCATTAGGACAAATCTATGATAGCTCCATGGAATATAAGTGGATCTGAAAGGAGCAAAACATGTTAACTGTAAGGTTGTACACGCTACCACTTCCAACTCGTGTAACCTTACCATACTAAGTTCATAACGAGTGTTCATAACCCACAATAATATTTATAAATATTATAGAAAAATCGCATACAATTTTATTAACTTCAATAGAAGGTTTATTTAATCAAATAAAAAAATGAGAGCTTCAGAACATCATTTAACATCAAATTATAAGAAAAGAGAAAGGGCGAAAGTAACTAAATAAATAAAATAACCTTGAAGAATTTTATATCAAATTTAACTATTTTTTAAAATGGCAATGTATCACTTTACCAAAAACTTTCAGGAAAAGATCGAAATTCAGGCAGTACCCACCACCCAACTACAGGGTAAGTTAAGGAAACCGATAAAAATTTTTAGAAAAACTTCAGATTTTCTCACCCTCACCAATAAATTGTATCTGCTTCCCTGATTCATATGCACAAAAATGTCAAGTTAAATATACTTCATATCGACAGTAATAGGAGACAAAATTGCACCTCTATTTCAATAGCTTTTACTCCAGCCCATAGAAATCTGGAAGTTAGCTAATTTCGATTTCAGTACTATAAATATAAGTTGGTTTATCTAAGGAGGATAGCGAAAGTAATAAGTGAGAAAATAGTCGAAATGGGTAAAGTATTTCGCAAGCTGTAGACAATTTTTCAATGCTGAGTTATGCTAATTTTACCAAGACCCTTATTATACTCATTTAATCTTCTCTGTAAAAAAAATGTTTTGGTGGAAGAAATATGTCGGATTTAATGTGCTATAGAGTTTGTAAAAAGGAGCAGAGTAGCTCAGCCATTAAATCACTGTGTTCCCTATCTCCCGTGTACGAGTTCAAGTATCAACGTAGTAGATAATTATTTATTCTTTTAAATCAACCATGGATCTACATTGGGGTATATAGACACTCCTAGGATACACATAGCCTCTAGTAGGTTCTTTGATTATGGGAAAACGTGATGATTGAGCGTGATTTCTTACTAAAATGCTCCCTTGTACAACCGTTGGTCCACAAAAAAGTACTTCCGTACGAAGTCTTTGATCCCTAGACTCTTTATGGTTTGTCGCCATAAAGGTTCTAATATAACTTATTCCTGTAATTTACTGACAAAAATTTTCCCCGCCTTCCCTCACTATAGTATTGATAATTATAACTGAACTTATACATTATGCCTATTTGTACTGATGAATCATTATTTTGAGAGTTTCCATCATTATCGTAGAATGGATCGGATATTCCCTGATTCTCACGGAACGAAAAAAAATTGGTCATCAGTATGTTAACATTTCCAGTCAAATTACCACAACCATTAAGAGCATGAATTTTGCTCATTAAGGTCAGCAGTGTTAGAAATACCAGTCACTAAACTTAAAGACAACAATCAACAGTCATGCCGCTCTATCTCGTTTAGCAATCTTAGAAAATAACTGCTAAGTTGATTTCCTTTTGAGGATATTTGTAAGAAGAGATTTCCACAAAACGATTTTCAAAGCTGTTAACCTTTCCAGTAGGTATTTCCTAGGATCTGGGTCGTAAATGGTAAAAATGTAGTGACTGGACTTAGGTAGAAAAAAAGCACATAAATAATTTTCAAAACTTCACAAAATTATAAGTACTGAATAACAAAACATATTCTGAACAAAAATTTGCTCTGAAGGGGATAGTCTTTGTTACAACCCTCTATAAAACTATTACGTCACTTAAGGTTTAATAGAGAAAATAAACAAAAAAAATCATTAAGGAGATTAGTCAGTAAATAAATTAGTAAGATCTTGTCATTCCCACTCTACGTACAGACCTGGTCCTCACTGGAGGACTCAAAAAAAAAAGTCATTTCAAATGAATTTATCTAATTTTCGTTAACGATTGATAGTAGAATGTTAACGGCGTCTCGATATATTACTGCTCCCCGAAACTGTTTGATTTTAGTTAGATTTAATGAAACTTCAATCTCCTATTTTTTTTTTATTTCTTAAACGATCTTATTGTATTCCATAAATATACGAATAAGTACAAAATCAGATTATAAACATTCTAACTAAAACTTTCATAGCTCGTTAAAGATGCACACACCGTAACATATTCAAATGAGACTGAGTTCGTTTATATTTTCCAGTCTGTTGGTTATGCTAGGTGCTTCGTTAGACGGAGTCAGATCCACTCCAGTTACTGGAACATTTTCTTGAAGCAGATATTTTTTAAGATAATAATGGCGACGTTTTGAAGGAAGCCTTTCCTTTTAATGTCCCGTGCTGAGAGCAAACGGTGAAAGTCCGGTACTAGAATAGAAGGTTTATAGGCTACTTAAAATATATTTTTATGAAACAGAATTCTTCAATTTGTTATTGGTTTGAAATAAATAAAATAATTTGCATCTTATTTGTTACAGACCGATAAATATTTTCATTGAAATGAAAAATAAAAAAAACCTTTGATTCTTTCGCAAGATACAATAGTCAATGAATTCAAAATTATATTCGATATCATTCAATATCAGAACCCTTACGCCACTCAGAATTATTATCGTCAGTTATTATCAAAGTATTTATAGGCATCAAGAAAAAAAATTAAAATACACTTCAATATTAAAAAGAGTAAACCCTCAGTTTTAATTCATTCAAGACTATAACAGTTAAAGAAGTTAAGCAATACTAACTAGAAAAAACACAAACAAGTCTATTGCCATTGAATTATCCCATTGCAGATACATTATTTATAAATTATATATTTAACAATTTTTTTTCACTCATGTCATGATTTCATATCTTGAATTTAATTTTAAAGCAAGTCGGAGATTTTCGATGGAAATGTAATTGTAATTGGAAATATAAAATATTTTAGTTATTTCCAAAGCTTTTAATACACTTTTAGAAAATATTTAAATTTTTTATCCAAAATAAAAAGTTAGTATTCTAACATTGCAGTTATATTTAACGATTTTTTAAACATATGAAATAAACAGAAAGCTTTCTTATAAAAATTCAGGAAACTGACTGTAACAACGTTATTAAAAAGTTTTATTGAAAACTAATGGTAAAATGAGATATATATATAGTTGAGTTAATCATTTACATATTTATGTTTACCATAATAGTACCTACTTTACCAGTTAACTGTCATTTATTGTGAAAGTTGAAGTTAATTGGTCACAATACTGAACCTGTATAACTCTAAGGTCGTGCGGGTCTTCGACACTCTCAATGCATTTAGCATATAATCACCACACTCCATCACAATTCGATTGCCCCTTTCCCACGGCAAATAACATAACTTTCTAAGGGTCACTCGTAAAACAATAATCGTTATCCCTGCCAAATACTTCACGAATCCATCGTTCAGTTCATGGCCGAATCATGCAGCTTTCTCCGATTTATTATCTAACTAAACCTTCTAATTAAGTATTCATTTGAAGCAACAGTAGCACTAAAGTCTTTATGAACACTCTGGCCTTTTTATTAAAGAATACAAATTTCATGATTAAGTAGAAAAATCAATATCTGGCAGACCTCCTGGGAAAATCTCATCAACTCCTGTTCTCAAGGGTTGCATTTAACTTTTTTTATACATCATCCTCACTATTGTTAATTGCGAGAAAATCGGCATATGACATTATGAAAAATATTATGAATATTGAAAATTCATTGCGCATATTTAGATCAGGAATACTTACAAAAAATAATTAATATTCTAAAATTTTATAAAATTCTTGATAAATTAATGTTGTAGGTCTCTTTTTCCATTGAAAAGGAATTAAAAGTTACCTTGACGAAATAACTGCTAAATATAGTGAAAGAGGATAGAAAGAGATCATACTTAACTCGAAAAATATTTCATATTTTCTTAATCTGTTCACGCTTCTTTGTAATGAAATACTTATTAAAAATTAAGAAGTAAACGTACATAAATATATGAAAACTGTTATATTTTTCTATATCAAATACTTTAAACAATATGATATACCGTAAATTGAAAAGTACTGCTCAATTAAAGTACGCACTGCGCAAAAAGATTGGAATGCACTATCTATGCTGATTGATATACAGGAATTACTTTGTAATAGCCTTTTAAACTAAAGTAAAAATAAAGCGTAGAATCGGACTATTTATGATAGTTGTAAATGGTTTTTGTATCTAATTTAAATTTTAATGTTCTCTCAAAAATATCATATTTTTTAAATCCATATATTAATTAAAGTGTAACTATATCTCGATATTTTATCGGTTTCCCTAACCTATTTTGTCTAAAATTTTACACTTTTTATACTTCGGTACACGTTATGGACTATAAAGGATATTTTTTCTTCCATCCGTTCTAAATACCAGCCCTTGACATGCACGATGCCCTATCCCAATTCGAAGGCACACTCGATAGACACCAGCTACTTAGATTACGTGATGAGACCGATGGACCCCCTGAAGATGACCCCTAAGCACGTCCGAAACCTAAGAGCCCTCTTACAATAGGCCACTCTCACAATCATACACTGAAGAAACTGTGACGAAGGTTCCGATTCGCTTCGTCTCTTCCTATTCAGCTGCATACAGAGTCCGCGGGAGATCTCGACACGCACTAAATTGTCACACTTATCCCACCTAGTTTTACTTTTTGAAGGGTTTCGATCCTTATCCTTTGAAAGATTTTTTTTATGTGTTCTACTTATATTCTTGATAAAAAAAAAAAAAAAAAAAAAAAATAGGAAATTGATTAATATCAAACGTAATATAGAGAGGTACATGAAGTTGTTTAACAATAGCATGTAACTAAATTCGAGAAAATTTATTAGGTAACATATAGTAATTCAAACATTTTGGACTCTTCTGTCTGAGGAATTGGGAAATATCGTGGGACCCAAAAGAGGGGACATACTTAAGTTGTCTGTCACAATGAGTCACTATATACCTATTTCTTGGTAACGATAGCATTGAAGGATGTTTTTGTTCTCTTTATATTCCACTACTTTGAAAAATACTCCGTTGATAATTCGAGCTTGTAACTTCTCTTCTTAGTATCTTAAGAGATTAAGTAATGATAACATCATTCAAACAATGATAACCCTTTGATCCATCGGGAAATGATTTTTTAAAGATGCCTTGTAACGGATGCCCATTAACTTCTTTAAGTGCTTGTTGAATTTTATTGATTTTTTTTTGTAGTAGTAAATTTTTTCATAAGTGTAATTATACAAACTACTATTTTTAATTAAATAAGTTAGTTAGTATAATTAATTAGTAAGTCAATGTTTAATTAATGTATTGACATAATAAAGAACGATCAAAGCTTTCATTTTAAGAAGTACTACTTAATTCAGTTCAAATCCCTCTCTAAACTTACTTTTTTGTAAAATTTTCTATATATCGAAAATGTTGAATATAACAACTACATAAATATTTTTTAAAAAAACGGAAAAGAACTAACAAATAACTTTGACTAGCTCATATACAATGATATTCACAGAAAGAGTACAGTGGGTCTTGATATCTTAACTTCAACAAAATATACAAGTTACAAATTATTTCTTAAGTATACAGTAGTCATTATTTGCAAGATATTTTATGTTTCTAATGTTCTCTTAACAGAGAGCATTTCTGGTAATGCCATAAGTATTTTTTCGATTAATGCGGAAACTTAGATTCCTGATTAATTTTATATTTTATAAACTGATGATTGAGAAATATTTCCGTGTGTCATAAATATTTGTTTTTTTAGCAGGAGGACAAGAAGGCAGAGGAAAGAAGAACAACATGGGACCACTCCTAGCCGCAGGTGCCATGAAGGTGGGTATGATGGGAATCCTGGCCTTTAAGGCCTTGGCGCTTCTCGTCGGTAAGGCCCTCCTGGTGTCCAAGCTGGCCTTCCTCCTAGCAGCCATCATCGGCCTCAAGAAGCTCTTCTCCCAGCAGAAGCACGTGACCTACGAGGTGGTGGCCCACCCGCACCACAGCCACAGCCACGTGAGCGAGCACGGAGGACACGGAGGTGGCGGGGACTCCTACAGCTCAGCCTGGGGCAGGTCCATCGAGCCCGCAGCCTCTTCCGATCCTCAGACGCTCGCCTATTCAGCTCATGCACCGAAGTAGGGTGAGTTTCGAGTGATTGCTCTTTACAGGTTTGAACAAGTTCACAAGGTCGGTTCCTCTACATTAAAATGTATAAATGGATCCTGCCCCTTTTAACTCCATTCTTGGTGATGGAATATGGATGGTACCATCAACTGACTGAATATTTAAATATTCAAAGCATCTTATTCCAGGATTGAAAACAATTTAATTTCCCAGCTACAAAAAAAGTTGTAGTTGATAATGTTCAGTATTGTTTTTCTATTAATCGCTCAAAAAAAAAAAAAAGTGATACCGAATTAAATTTAAAAAAAGAAAAGTAAAACGCTAAATTAATTAGGGTGACACTTTTCTATAATCTCTATAAAAATGGAGGTAAATCTAATTTTTTTAAACAATTACTGGTTACTGAAACTGATATGAAGAGAAAAAATTACTTTACTTCCTATTCACTGATTGGCAAGGGGAGGATTAAGGTAAAAACCTTATCTAAAATTAATTTCGCAGAATATAAAATATTACATAAAATTTGAAAAAGGTGATAATATATTTTTTTTTCCTATAATCATAAGTATGAAACGTTTACAAAACCTTTCATGCCAAAGTAGAACTGGAAAATTTCAATAGTTAAAAAGAAATTCAAAAATGTATGTCTTAAACAAATTCGGATCAAAAAAACTACTATTAGACTGCCTTGCTTGATATGAACATACTATATTTCTAACCAAAAAAGTCACAAGTTACTACATTTTTAATATGTAAACCAATTGCTAGGACTAAATATAATGTTTCTTGAGACATTAAAATATAGAAAACTATTGGATTTTAAGTAGTTTTTACATATTTAGTAATATGTAGTCTTTAGATATCTTCAGATCAAAAATATTTTATTACCCCTGCATTTCAAGCTTATTATTATTACATCAATTACAAACAGCTAACTACATTTTGTGAAATTAAAGAAGAATCTTTTTATTTTATATTATCATTAAATTACCTGGGTTTGGCAAGGTTCTAACTAAAAATTATGTTTTCTCTCATAAATCACTCAAAACAAAGCTACATAGCTTCCACATAAATTTCAGTGCCATCAGTTACAAATTAAGTAACTAGCAGAGTGACATGGTCCTATCTGGTGACGAATTTCAACTAAATATATAAAATGTAACTTAAAAACCCTACTTCTCAAAATTATGGTAAAAGTAGTTAGAATATTGCCTAACCAAAATCACAATTACTTGCTAAGTAAAATATTAATTAAATCACAGTGAAGTACAATGCATCAAAGATAAATTTAATTATGTTTGATGGTAAACTTCAAAGTAATAACAGATTAATTCAATATTTATGTTTCTTAATTTTTATCTATAATATTTTTCAAATTTAGTAATACTAACAATTTTTATTTTATTTTTCAGGCATGCAATGATGTCGGGCAACACCTAAACCTCCAAACGCTCAATCACTTATTTATTTATTTATTTATTACAATGAAAAGCATAATTTATTGAATAATATCAAGTTTTTGATAATTAAAAAAAAAACGGGAATATTGTAGGGCTTTGTTAAGAAAAGCCTTTTTGTATGTACAATTTATATCACACAGTACTTGACAGTACCAAGACAGTACCAGGACAGAGTTAGGTTAGTGCGAGAAACCACCTCGCGGTAATGGCTCGTGAACAGACATGACAAGGACAACAAGAACAGTTATCAACAATGATTAGCTTCAGCCAAATCTAGCTTGTAAGGAAATGGACTCAACTGACTCGACAGACTAGAACTGTTTAACAGCCTGTACATATCATTATGTATATAAAATCGACAAGAACTAACTAAATAGACCAATAAATATATTTAAATTTGTAATTGTTTTGATTTATTTTATTTAAAAATTGTTTTCCCTTTCCCAAACCCAATTTTTCCCAAGTTTACTGGTAAACACAGATAATGTTTTGAAAATACAAATATTACCTTTTAGGTGAAATTTGTAAAATGCAAAAATATTAAATAAAAAATTCTACACTGTATAAGAAATAAATAGTAAAGTAATTAAGAAAGTAATTCATTACATTCTCAACTAAACGACAATAATACCTCAAGTAACTACAGTTATTACATATCACTGATTTGCTTGAAAAGTTGTTCATCTTTTATTTAGAATTGGACAAGGGCATTGCGCTTATTTAGAACCTAATTTAATTTTATCAATGATAAACTTAAATTAGATGAGATCACTCAAAAATTTACAATATCTATTCTTCCATGACAATTATTTTTCTGTTCTTCATTATTAAATATAATTTCTTAATTTGCAATACATTAATATATAAAAGATAACAGTGAATTTTTTTTTTCAAATGATTCTTTTTTATTCATATATTTTTTTTTGTGGTCTTGAATAAATTTCACAATAATTTAAAATGAATTTCTGAAGTATATATAACAATTCAATTTGTAAGATAAAATTCACAAATAAAATTACTTTATAATTTACAATTGAGGAACTTCATTCAAGAGAAAATGTATTGAACAAAGTGAATTCACATGAATTGAAAATCCATCAGATGTAAATGTTTTAAACACTTAAAATTATATTGCAACCTTTTTATTGAAATTATTTTAATAATTTTTACACATAATCTAATACAGATCATGTTTAGCAATATGATACAAAAGCAAGACATTTTTAAGTTTTTACTCAGTTCTGTTCATTAAAAATTGTAGATTCTTATATGTAATATGTAAGTATAGAATCTTGGGTAATCATACATAAGAACAATAAAAATCAGCAATAGAAAGCACCTTCTATAGTAATTCATGATACATCAAAAGAGATGGACCAGAGATTTTGATATTTAAAGCTCCATGACATTAATTATTAATTCACTCCAATGTATTGTTTATTCATTTGTTTTTCTCTATTTTTTTTTTTGTAATCATGGATGATTCTCATTTTACAGATATGTTTTAGTAGTACATTTACTGAATTAGTTAAGCCTAACCTGATCATTTCATTTCCTTGATATATATCAATTGTATATCTATATATCTAGATATATCAATATATATCTACTTTCAAACTTTGTCCCCTAGTTTTAACGTCATTACTAAGAAAAAATAGAACTTCAAAGATTACAGCTAAAAGAAAAAAAAAAAAAAATTGAGAAATTCTATCATATCAGCCAGGAAAGGAACGGCAAGCCAACACATAATAGATTTGGGGAGCTAACATCAATGCATTTTCGTCATTAAAAAAGCCATGTCCTTCATTCTCATCATTACTAAATCTTTTCAGAAGTAATTATCATGCTCCCTTTGAAAATTATTTCATTTTTAATAATTTAAGTATGACTATCATTGTTTCAAAAAGTTTACAAACAATATTTGTAATGTTTAATATACTGATTTTGGTCAAGTAAAATATACGGAAATATCAATGCCAAGATAAGCAATTGTATCATTACTACACTTGAATTTACAAATTTTTGAACTCTTATTTTTATGAAATGAATTTTATTCTAATCTTAAAAAAAAAAACTTGCTACTTGCTATTTTTTTTACAAAATATCAAAAAATAAATATTTTATTTTATTTTCATAAAAATTGTAAATTAAGACATTTTGTTTTAAAGGTTATTCATAATTTCCTATAGGCAGAGAGCCCTGGTTCTTACAGTTCATCTTCTGTATAACTTTTATCTCATTTCATTCATTTATCTCATTTTGTTTTATCACTCTAACTTTGAAAAAAATATTAAATTGATGCTGATTGATATTACTGATTTTGAAAATTTTAAAAATCCATAGAAAAACAACACTTCTGATATTGGTCACTACACTAGTTCAGATTAATGGCCAAGTTTTCATAGATGGTGTATGTTCTTGGAATATCGTATTCCAAATTATTGAAATACTATAATTTCTTTTTAACTTAATGCACTGTGACCATGAAGACCTATTTTACACCATAGTTGAATGCTTCAAAGCATAAGTTTTTTGAAATATTGGCTGGATTGACCTGTCTTTAATCCATACCAAATTCAGAGAACTTAAGAGATACTCTGTCCTAATGAAGCAAAAATTTGCTTCTCACTTTACAATGCCCACCTAGATATAGCTTACAGTGAAAGGAACTTGTGTTGGGCCAGTATTCTGTTAATTTAGTACTTTTAGCTTCAATTTCCCTCTTGGCTTGGGAAAGGCATAAGCCACTGACTGGCTCCAGGGTGATAAGACTGTTCTTAGAGCCTTTCTTTGCCAAATACATTCACTAGAGCTAGGCTAATAAGGACTGCATCACAGTACTTCACAACTTCTGATCAAGTGGCAGGAATGCTTAGTCCCTCGATTCCTCAATACTACTTAGTTCTGGTAATGTTTACCTAGTAATTTATACCTAATAACGTTTGGATTTGGAGTTCAGAATACAAGTCCAACAATTTTTCAATCGAAAATTGTATTCAAAATTATATAAATTCAGGAATTTTATATATATAAACTAGAATGGATTAAATTAGAAATCTACTTAACACTAAATTAACAAAAAAAAAGCTTGAGATTAAGTGTATATATATATTCTTTTTAACTTCAATATTAGAATTGGATTAAATTAAGAACCTGCTTAACATTAGATTTTTGTTTATACACTGATGGTGGTACATATATAAACATATAGTAATGGCAGAAGTATTGATCATAGATTAAAGTAACTAAATATAAATCAGAAAAAATAGTATCAACTTAAAAAAAAAATATATACTTTACATAATTTAACAGATATAATAAAACATTAACTGTGAAAAGTGACTAGAATATTTATCAAATGAACCATCTAAAGAATTTTAGATAAGTTTCTTTGTTTGGAGTATGATATAAAAAAAATATATACACATGTAATATACAACTTACCCTTGATTCCTTGGAAGTGTCAGTTGCTTCTTTCTTGAATTCACTATCAGCAAAGGTATTTAAACTCAGCAGATTTTGAAATGAACGAAACCGGATGTCCATAGCAGTAACTAAGAAATACACTAGAACATTAACTAGAACTTTAAGTATCACAAATGAAAACACTGAGCGGCACACCCGAACCGTACCGGAAAAAATAATAGAAACTAAGGAAGCAAGATATCTTCATACTTTAATATATGTAATATAAAAAAAAATTAAAGCCACTGCATTGCACCAGTGTTAAGTCAAAATGCACTATGTCAATAAAAAACTGATATAAATATTTAGAGATTACTCAATAATAAAACTGAAATAATTGTAAAAGTTTCATACCATCAGTAAATTAAGAAGAGTATAAGTTAATATTTATATTGCTTATATAAGTAATCATAAGTATACATTTATAATCTTAGAATTCTTTCTTGAGACTGGCAATTTTTTACTAAATAATTCAAAAACACTATCCAAATTATAGTCTCAAAACATTTATTTCATTTACACGTCCAACGTTTCGGCCAATTCGGCCATCTTCAGGGACAATCTTAATTTACTATGAGACATATCATTTATCCATTTTAAAAAACTCCATACAGGCTATTCTGCCCAGGTCAAAACATTTATATCTAATATGTCAAAAATACATTAAAAATCACAGTCAAACTATTTCTCTTTTACCACTATTTATACACTTTTATTACAACCTCACTTGTAAGGTCAGACAAGTGAGGTTGTAATAAAAGTGTATAAATAGTGGTAAAAGAGAAATAGTTTGACTGTGATTTTTAATGTATTTTTGACATATTAGATATAAATGTTTTGACCTGGGCAGAATAGCCTGTATGGAGTTTTTTAAAATGGATAAATGATATGTCTCATAGTAAATTAAGATTGTCCCAAAAGATGGCAAAATTGGCCAAAACGTTAGACGTGTAAATGAAATAAATGTTTTGAGACTATAATTTGGATAGTGTTTTTGAATTATTTAGTAAATAAGTATACATAATATTCACAATATTTTCCCAATAAATTAATAAAACTTTATTTCTAATCAATATACAAGAATTGACAAGACTAATAAATAAAATGATAGCATAAGCAAATTAAAAATCTACTCTTGACATTTCTTTGTAAAACTTTTAAGCCCTAAATACACACTAAGATAAAGTCACTAACACAAAGTACAGGAAGAGTTGTCTAATTCATACAACTCATTCACTACAATAGTGAATTCAAATAAGAATAGCATTTATAATGATAAGAAAATAATTGACCATGCATAATATATATGACGAGAAGATTGATGGGGGTGAAGTCAGAGAATAACACAAATAACTAAAAAAACTAAATCACTTCTGTTTTATGAAACACTTGTGTTTGATTTCCTATAAGCTCATATCTATACTGTAAAAAAGGTTTATTATCATTTTGATTAAAATTCACATCTCACCTTATCAACTATTTCTCTTGTCATAATTCACACCAACTATGTGGTCACATTCAAATATGAGATTCAAATGAAGAAATGATGTAGTAATCACTGAAATACTGATTTCAGATGAGGCATGTTTTGAAATCAGATGTATGTAAAACATTTTGTACATTTTTTTTTTCAAGATGGAGGGCAACTGGATGGATGGAGATATTTATCACACCCTCAATGGGATATTAGCATAACTCAAAATTCTAACTTAAAGGATAAATGAATTTCAAAGATTTGAAATAACATTAGAACTCATTTTTTCTTACTATGCTATTAAATTATAATATTGATTCTTAGTGGTGTATTTTTCATTTACACTTTTAAATCAAAATGAGTTTTAATATAAAATTAAAAATTTTCAAATCCTTTTTCCTCGAAGGTTTATTATGATTATTTTATTATTATTTATTAAGATTATTAAATACATAAGTATTGATTGCATTAGTGGTTCAATATATATTATATAGTACTTTTGTAAATCAAAAAATATCCATGAGGTCATAATGACTAAGCATATATGTCCACCACCTTTGTGTTCTTATGTTGGTTCAAATAAGGCCGGGGTAGTAAAATTTTATTTTTTGTGGTGGACCCACTGAATGGACCTCAACCTTCGACACCAACTAACATTGTTGGTAACCTAGGATAATCCATCCTTCCTGCCTTATTTGGAGTACCCTAGGATGTCAAACCAGTTACAAATAAACGAAAGAATAAAAGGCTACTGTCATGTAAAACTACAGTTAAATAAATGTATATTTTTCTGAACTTAATAATTAACAGAGTTGCTGTTATTTTAGTCATGCTTTCAACTGAAAAATTATATTTTCTTGCTATCATTATAACTTATTTTAATTAGTTGTTACTTCATTTAAATGATTTATTTTCTTTTAACTTCCATGATATGAAAATAGTTCGATATAATCAGGTTATAGTTTTGATGGTGAAATTTAATTTTTCTTTTAAGTGAAAGGAAGTATCAATAAGAAGAAAAGAAAATTAGATTTAAGGAGAAAAGTGCCTGAGGATTGGATATTGGGAAGGAAGTTTAGGACTGGAAGAACTTCAGTGATCAGGATTGAAAAATATTTTATAAAAACAATATACAATCCCAAATGGGTTTTGGAAACTAGTTACCTAAATTAAGTTATGGAAACATAACATAGACAACACCTTGATATTTGAACCAAAAATTGTATTCATGAAAACTCAATCAACTAAAAACCTGATTGATCACACTTAATTGCTATTAATAAATAATAAACTAGCAAATAATAACTTTACTTTTGCATGTTTTTTATCTCAATGGGTTAGTTACTAAGTCAGACTGACCCTCCACTTCTCTCTATCGCACTAGTTTTCCTCCTCAAGTCCCCTGCTGGCCATGTCCTCCTCCATGCAGTCCTTCCACTGGGTTTGGTGTCTTCCTCTCCTCCATTTTCCTGGTTTTTCCCATTGTAGAAGTCTCTTCGGCCATCTACATTCTAGCATCCATTGACAGTGCCCATACCATTGCAGTCTGCACCTTCCAACCCTCTCTGGAACTCCTTTGGTCACCCCCAGCCTGCTCCTGATGTCCTCATTCCTGACTCTATAGAGGCGGGTAATTCTCAGGCATCTCCTCCAGAAATCCATCTCTGGCGCTTGTAGTTTGGAGTAGAGTCCTGAGTTGTATCTAGGTTTCTGCGGCATAGTTAAGTCAGGGCTCAAAAATACTTCTAAAAATTTGCCTTTTTTTGTCCGTTGAGAGGCATATTTCAGAGGACTGGGTGCAACATTCTAGTTAACCTTCTTGCCAGACCAGCTCTCCTCCTAACCTCTAGTTCCAACTCACCGTTCCCATCTATTGTCAACCCCAGGTATTCAAAGGAGTCTACCTTCTTACATTCACTTCCATTAATCTGACGGTCCATGGCCTCTTTGCAGTTTACTCGCAGGTATTTGGTCCTTTCAAAATTTATTTGTAGACCCCACAGGCTGCATTCTTTTTCCAGGGCCTTCAGTGCTTCTTCCAAGTCATCTCTGCTAGATGTGACCATTTCTTGGTCTTCAGTAAAGAAAAGGGAAAACAGCATATGTTGGTTGATGTCCATGCCTTTCCCTTCCCATTGTGCGTTCCACTCCTTTATTGCCTTTTTTAGTTCTACATTCTGTGATGGATCATACCCTTTTTTGTAATATATTTAGTTACATACTTAGTCTTACTATTTTATTTCAATTTATTCATAAAATTTATCTTTTAATCATAACATTTAAAAGCATGTATGGTGTTGGTGATTTTTATAAGATTTAGGTAGAGATAAAATAAAATAAAACTGATTTTTTACATAACAATTTTGAGGCTATGACAGCAAAAGTAGCCTAACTCACAATATTGCTTCAATGGCAATTGCATTTAGTTTTAACTAAAAACAGAATTATTTGTATTGGACAAGTTCTTATATTGATTGGAAAATTTGGAAATTAGGTTTACTTTTATAGGTTAAACTTTATAAAACAAAACAAATATAGGAGTTTCAAGAATTTTACGGATTAGCACCTTTGCTCTCAGCCTTAATTAGCCATATATTTTAAGTGCAACTTCTCGTGAAACAACACTTATTTTGGAACACTTCCCAGATTTGGCAAATTTTTAGTTCTACATTCTGCGATGGATCAGTGTAAATTTCCAGATATATAAAATAACTGTTATCATAAATAACGTTGAAAAATATTTTATAAAAACAATATACAATCCCAAATGGGTTTTGGAAACAAGTTACCTAAATTAAGTTATGGAAACATAACATAGACAAGACCTTTAATATTTGAACCAAAAATTATATTCATGAAAACTCAATCAACTAAAAACCTGATTGATCACACTTAATTGCTATTAATAAATAATAAACTAGCAAATAATAACTTTACTTTTGCATG
>NW_027105103.1:194625-195184 GCF_000696795.3 Halyomorpha halys
TTCATGAAAACTCAATCAACTAAAAACCTGATTGATCACACTTAATTGCTATTAATAAATAATAAACTAGCAAATAATAACTTTACTTTTGCATGCTTTTTCTCTCAATGGATTAGTTACCTGGCTAAGTCAGACCGACCCTCCACTTCTCTCTATCGCACCAGCGCTCTCCTCCCCAAGTCCCCTGCTGGCCATGTCCTCCTCCATGCAGTCCTTCCACTGGGTTTGGGGTCTTCCTCTCCTCCATCTTCCTGGTTGTTCCCATTGTAGAAGTCTCTTCGGCCATCTACATTCTGGCATCCATTGACAGTGCCCATACCATTGCAGTCTGCACCTTCCAATCCACTCTGGAACTCCTTTGGTCACCCCCAGCCTGCTCCTGATGTCTTCATTCCTGACTCTATAGAGGCGGGTAATTCTCAGGCATCTCCTCCAGAAATCCATCTCTGCCGCTTGTAGATTGGAGTAGAGTCCTGGGTTGTATCTAGGTTTCTGCGGCATAGTTAAGTAAGGGCTCAAAAATACTTCTAAAAATTTGCCTTTTTTTGTCCGTTGAGAG
>NW_027105103.1:197364-205298 GCF_000696795.3 Halyomorpha halys
TCATGAATACAATTTTTGGTTCAAATATCAAGGTGTTGTCTATGTTATGTTTCCATAACTTAATTTAGGTAACTAGTTTCCAAAACCCATTTGGGTTTGTACATTGTTTTTATAAAATATTTTTCAACGTTATTTATGATAACAGTTATTATATATATCTGGAAATTTACACTGATCCATCGCAGAGTGTAGAACTAAAAATTTGTCAAATCAAGGAAGTGTTCCAAAATAAGTGTTGTTTCACGAGAAGTTAAAAATCACCAACACCATACATGCTTTTAAATGTTATGATTAAAAGATAAATTTTATGAATAAATTGAAATAAAATCGTAAGACTAAATATGTAACTAAATATATTACAAAAAAGGGTATGATCCTGATCACTGAAGTTCTTCCAGTCCTAAACTTCCTTCCCAATATCCAATCCTCAGGCACTTTTCTCCTTAAATCTAATTTTCTTTTCTTCTTATTGATATTTCCTTTCACTTAAAAGAAAAATTAAATCTCACCATCAAAACTATAACCTGATTATATCGAACTATTTTCATACCATGGAAGTTAAAAGAAAATAAATCATTTAAATAAAGTAACAACTAATTAAAATAAGTTATAATGATAGCAAGAAAATATAATTTTTCAGTTGAAAGCATGACTAAAATAACAGCAACTCTGTTAATTATTAAGTTCAGAAAAATATACATTTATTTAACTGTAGTTTTACATAACAGTAGCCTTTTATGCATTCGTTTATTTGTAACTGGTTTAACATCCTAGGGTACTCCAAATAAGGCAGGAAGGATGGATTATCCTAGTTTTCCAACAATGTTAGTTGGAGTCGAAGGTTGAGGTCCATTCAGTGGGTCCACCACAAAAAATAAAATTTAACTACCCCGGCCTTATTTGAACCAACATGAGAACACAAAGGTGGTGGACCTATATGCTCAGTCATCATAACCTCATGTATATTTTTTGATTTACAAAAGTATAATATAATATATATCACACCTATAATATTTATATAATAATAATAATAATATTTAATACTTACGTAATTAAAAAATCTAACCTTCGATGAAAAAGGATTTGAAAATTTTTAATTTTATATTAAAACTCATTTTCATTCAAAAGTGTAAATGAAGGATACACCATTATGAATCAATATTTTAATTTAATAGGATAGTAAGAAAAAATTAGTTCTAATGTTATATCAAATCTTTGAAATTCATTTATCCTTTAAGTTAGATTTTCAAGTTATGCTAGTATTCCATTAAGGGTGTGATAAATACCTGCAGTTGCCTTCCATGTTGAAAAAAAAATGTACAAAATGTTTTATAGACATCCGATTTGATAACATGGCTCGTCGGAAATCAGTATCTCAGTGTATTACTAAATGACTTCTTCGTTTCAATTTCATGTTTGAACATGACAGCAGAGCTGGTGTGAATGATGATGAGAGAGATAGTTGACAAGGTGAGATGTGAATCCACATCAAAATGATAATAAACCTGTTTTAAATAAACACATAAACTTACATGTTATACGTCTTTAATATACATAAAAGCTGCAATAAACAACAAATATCCATTAAAGAATAAATAATTTAGACCTGTCAGCTACTTTTAAATACTAAGAGTACATAATATCTAATAGATTATAAAAATAACGATAATAAAAAATTGAAGTATTTAAAATTTCAAATAGAAACTTCAAGTATGTAAAAAATATTTCTCACAAATTTCCAAATTTTCAGAGATTTATTGCCAACACAACAAAAAGGAGTTCAGTCTGATATTATTAGATATTAAACTAAAAAAAGAAATATAGAAAAACAGAATATAGTACTGAGTAAACCCATGAAGAACCTCTAAAAAAATGAAAGAAAAAAACTGTTTCCATTAGTTCAAAATCAATAAATCAAATAGACCCCTAAAACAAACCTTTCTAATTACTAACATTTTAATCTTGAGTATAAGTATTTAGTATAGTTAAGGAGCATCTTTAAAATTCAATGTAAACCTAATTAGGTACAGAGCAGTGGATTTGATGAAGCTATAAAAAATATGGTAATTTTCAACTGGGTTTGCAAACCTTGAGGCAACTGCTGCAAAAATTTAACCATCTCTAATTCAATGACAATCTGAACTCAAACACTTAAACTGTATTTAAAATAAGTTACATTTTAGATTATTTGTACGTCAAGAAAGAATGCTATATTAGATTATATGAAGGACGGTACTACCAACTTTTGAATACTAAATTTTGAACAGGAAATTTATTATAAGCATGCGAATTTAAATATCTATACATATAATTTAATGAATTGATAAGAACATTTATAAATATTTAAATTTCTTATTTTATTAGCACAGTTTTCAAAATTAATAGAATTATTTCCAATCCCATTATATTATTTATTCCATGAAGAACGAACTTGCTGGAAATTAATTGATTCACAATTTGTTATGATTAAGTAAAATAATTATAAGTGATTTTTTTAGTTTAATTACGCAACCATTTCAGTTCTTAATGTCAAATATATAATTGCAATAAATCAGAATGAAACTATTGGCAAGAAAGAAAAACCAACAAAAAGCACTGTCTGACCGATCACAATTACATTACGTAACGTTGTTACATTACCCGGTTTAGTTACATTAACTGTCACTGCTTCTTTTAACTGTAACTGGTAATAGGTCGAAATGTTTCAAACCTGAAATAAAATGATTCAGGAATTAAAAAGTAATAGAATAATGTAATACATGCAAATCATTTAAAATGATAAATACAAATGAAAATTATCGTAATTTATATAAATTTAAGTTATATGAATTAAGTTAAGTAAAATATTTAACAACATATGACTAGGATCCACACTTGCAAATATATATTTCATGATATTTCTATTAGACATTAAAAAGGTCTGAGAGATTTTTGTTAAAAAAATTATTGCTGCTTGTATAATACATTAATATTTATTATTCCGTAACTTACTATTACCTAATAGGATTTGGCTATATTCAATTCAAGACCTGATTATTTATAGTTATCTGTTATCCTTTTCGTCTCTTCAAATGACTTAATTCGATAAATGAAACTTCAAACTTTTCAATTGAGATAAAAAAAACTATAAAATATAGAATATGCTTGGTGTATTTTTTCACTTACAGCAAAAAATTCAAGATGGAAGTAGCCTCCTACCTCCAACCTTTAATTAAACTGAATTAAAAACCGATCAACGAAACTACAACTTATATAAACAGAAATGATCAGAAAAAAACCGTCGAAAATATCAAATAAATACATTATAAGAAACATTTTTAATAAACCGACACAAGCACGGACCTTACTTTAATAAAAAATGTTTAGAGTACGAAAAAGCAGACTAACTATCACATCATTCAATTAGAGCAGTAATGGCATCAGTGCAACAAGAAAAATTAAATCATCTGAGCGGGAAGTCGTCTTCCCTTTGTATATACACATTTAAATTATATATCTATTAATAATTATAGTAAATATTCGCAGAATATATATAAATTTATTTAAGCCATTGTTATTTATTTTAAATATCACAAATAAATAATCAATTAAAATCCATCATTGAAATTTAATTAGTCCGCTCATTCCTGGAATTGATGTGTATAACATAGAAATAATTCTTTGTTCCAAAGTTGCGGGAAAAATATGCAATCAAGGTAAAGTAAGCAAATACATTAGCTAAAATATTTAAATCTTAAATCAAATCTTTATTATTTATAAGAATATGTTATATGGGTATTTCAATACATATGTATGTACAATTTTATTCAATTTTTTTCAATGAGCTTTAAAAAGTTTTTCTTTAGAGCATTATATTTCACCTTACAAGGAAAATTTCTTAATTTAATACTTATATAACCCAATCCTTAACACTAAGTTTACAAATTATTAAATATTATAATTCTATACCTCATGCAGTAAAAGGTTGGCAGTCGGATTTATAAATGTGTGCAGTAGAAAAACAAAATATGATTTTTCCCTTTAAAGTATTAATTTAAACATTTTTATTTACCATTTTAGAGCAAACTATACAGTTTTGAACTTCAAGCCTTATAACAATGAAAAAATAATGTAAAATAACATGAAGTTTGTTTTCAGTGGAGATCCGACCTTTTATATCTGAGGTACAGTATTTAATTGATTTTCATAATCCATTGTTTATCATGATCTCTACATTATTATTATTTAATAACATTTTATTTTGACACTATTTAACGTTTTATTCAGATTCCAAATGAAGAATATTCAGTTCAGAAGAATACCCTTAAGGATTGATTATAAAAGAAGTATAAAAAATTATCATTGGTTTCTGGATTTTAAGTTAGGGAAATTGGAATGTGCTGTATTCAATTATATATTACATAAGTAGATTTAATGGTATATTAACAACCAAAGCACTACAAGGTGAGTTTATTTCAATTTATTTTTGTCAATGAATGCTGCAATAAATAAATAAATTTACTAAATCAAGTTAAGCTACTACTTTCATAAGAAAGAAAAAACTCATCATCAATCTAATTCATCATGAATATTGTCCAATTACCATACCATGTTAACAAAAACAATCTTTTACTTCAGAATCAATATAACCTTCTTATCACAATACTCTTCACCCATAATTTGAATGAAATTGATAGCAAAACATTAGATTGAAAACTGATGGATTGATGTTTGTTTGTTTCTTATTTCCTATGAAAAATAGTTTACAATTACAAGCATAGAAAACAAATAGTCTAAGTTTACATATAACCTTCTTTCAAATACTACATTTTACTTTCACATACACTTAGTTCTCTACAACATTACTATATCTGATCTTAAATAAATTTCCATATTATGAGAGATAGTTGACTGTGGATGATTTGTATGAGGAGAAGATGGTTGGGTTGCGGTCAAAATGAAACACACATAAGTTGATGTAACTTATTTAATCGTGCCAACGTTTCAGCTAGAGTTTTTAGCCTTCATCAGGGCTAAGAACACAACAAGATAACAACCAGTCAATATAGAAAATAAAAAAGAATTTTGCATTATATAATTTCATTTTTATTTTTATTTCCTTAATTATGTTATTTTACCTACTTATACAATTACCTATGTATACATTTTATTTTCCACTTCTTTCATCACTTCATTTTATTAATTCCATTCAGTAAAATTATTCACTTTATGTCATTCTGTTTATATTTTCTTTTTTATTTTCTATATTAATTGGTTGTTATCTTGTTGTGTTCTTAGCCCTGATGAAGGCTAGAACCTCTAGTCGAAACGTTGGCACGATTTAATATACTCATAATAATTAAATATAAGTTATAATAATAAATAGCACGATAGTTACATCAACTTATTTGTGTTTCATTTTGACCGCACCCCCAACCATCTTCTCCTCATACAAATTTCCGTAGTATATCCTACCACTCTCAGTACTGAAATGAGATAAATTTTAATTCTTAGCATTAAATTTAAATCCTCTTTCTTTTCCTTTCTACTAAGCTAAGGTGAGATATTCTTCAGTTTGGTAAGAAATAACACTCTAACATTTAGCGTATGGATATTAAATCTGCTTCAAGCTGCACCTATCATAGTACTATTCACATGAATTTCAGTTGAATACCGAACTTCCAATCTTTTCCATTTCACATGGAATGATTACACTGATTTGTGTAAAAATTCAGCTTCTTCTCCAGTGGGATTACCATCTACATGTAAAATTTATATAGAAAGTAAATTTTCTCCAAATTCTTTAAGTAACTGGAGTTTTGACTTCCAGGTATTTTAAAATTACCCCCATAGAAATAGAACATGATGAGTCTAGTGCATTTTTATTTTCTACACACATAGATTGTTTTGTTTTTTATTATTATTTTGAAATGATAAAGTATATTTGTAAGCTTATAATAATTACCAAATCAGCTAGAAAATACAAGTCACTTTAATGTGAAAAGATCCTTACACATTTTTGTGCCTTCACTATTGTAAAAAACTACTTTGTCTGATTTGAAATATTTTATATTCCAAGAAACTTTTTCTTTGAAATATTATTAACATTTTGAATAAGTGATGAGAATAGACATTAGATTGGGATGATGAATGTTTCTGTAACAAACAATTATTTCAAGAAAAGTCATAATACCATGGTAAATGATTGGTTTGTTGAATTTTCAGTTATGAGACATTTTTCTGATGAAATGTATAGGTTATTTTGTTGTATTTTTGTGGAAAACATAAAAACATTATATTTTGAATTGTGTCAATTTTTTTTTTTTATGCTCTGACATCTACTTTTTGGTGGTATTACTTGATTTCAAAATATCCTTCATAGACATATCAAGAACAGCAATTAATTAGTTTGTAATACAACAATAAATAGTTAGAAAATTTTTTTACCTCAATTATTACAGGCATCGATTTAAAAATTTACTTTTAATAATCTCAAATATCCACTATGAAATTTATTTATTGTAGGTCATGTCTTCCAGTTATAATAATTTGATTGAGTATACCAGATATACAATTGTCATATTTCTGAACAGATACCAAATTTGAATCAAACATAAATAATTAACATTATTTATTTATTATGTAGAGAAGAAATAAGTTTTCATCATAGGGAAGCTGAGGAGGAGTATATATATGGATAGAAATCCTATAATAATTCAGTAAAATAATAGGGGGAAAATGCTATCTTTTAGCTTAAGAGAGTTAAGAAAAAAATTTTGTTTTTTGTTTTCATTTAAAGGTGTAAAACCTTTTTGGTCATCAACGACTAAATGTTTTTGCTTGGTGTATATAAAAACAGGGAATGCAGAAAAATAAAAAAGTATATAGATTATATATGAAATGTTTTCATCTTGATACAATTTTTACTCAACAGAACTCCAGACACTCACCAGAAAATTATTTATTACATTTAGTTCCAACCACGGTTCTCCTATCTCTGGCCCTTGGAAAGAGAGAAATAGTTTATGTGACAATGTTGCCCAAATATATAGAGTTGTTAAAACACACAGCATACTTATCAATCTATGATTGAATATATAAAAACTAACATATATTAACAAAGATAAAATTTTTTTTCTTTTTTCAAACTAACTATAACCTAAATACAACATATTTCAAATTTTATTTTTTTTTTTTATAACAGTTTATTTTATTTTATCTATTTCTACATAAGTTTCCCAGCTTCTCTTTCTTAAGCTAAGTTATATTAGATTTTCCTTAATTGAAGAAGATGGTCGTGGAGTGTGGTCATCAAACAGAACATAAATAAACAAAAAAATATTTATTCATGCTGATGTTTCGACTTGAAACTCAGGAAACTTATGTTTTTTTGTTTATTTGTGTTCTTCTTGCTGACTACAATCTCCCCTCCCTGACCATCTTCTCCAGTTATTAATCTACGGCCAACTATCTACACCTCATTACATTTTCCTTATTCATTCTTTCCCTCTTTCTGTTCTCAACCCTATCTATGCTATTCTCTCTGTTACACTCTCTCATACTTCCCTTCTGCAGTGATCCATAACACATTTTCAATCCATTACCCAAACTCAATTCGAAATAAACAGAACTATCAATAACACTGTTTTTTCTTCCGAACAACGTTATTCAGACTTTTGTTATCTCCATCCTTTTGTTTTACAAATATTACTTAACACTGCTTAAGTAGTGAGCAAATATGCTAGCATGAGTGAAGGAAAAAATACATTTTCTTTTAAACAATCAGTATAAAAGAAAAATATATAAAAAAGGAATGCTAATTGGGGAGAGTTAATAAAAAAAAATAATAACAATAATTGTCATCAATAAATTCTGAAACCTGAGGAAACATGGTATGAAATCAAGTCAATACATTTGTCATATCTACCAGGGCATTCAAAAAGTCCTGTCGTTTT
>NW_027105103.1:206273-228531 GCF_000696795.3 Halyomorpha halys
TTCAGAGATCTCGACAACAATCTGAGACAAAAATGTTTTCAAGACCGTGACAACCTAATTCACGAACTGACCACTTATTTTTGCAGTAAAAATCAACAGTTTTTTAAGGAAGGAATTTGGGCTTTACCATCTCGTTGGGAGAAGGTTACCGACTGTAAAGGTGGATATTTTGATGAATAAAGGTGATTATTTGAAAATATTTATTTATTTATAATTCCCCCAAAAAAACGACAGGACTTTTTGAATGACCTGGTATTTTTTATTGTTTATAATATTAAAATAAAGTGTGGTCATAGTATCTTTCTAATTCTATATTTCTATTGAATTTCAATTTGGGTATGGTGGTACATAAGAAATTTGAAGATTAATTAATGTTTATTTTAGTCATTGTCAGTATAAACCTTTAGTAAGTTTCAAGAATTACAATTGAAAATTTTGATTAAAATACAAATGTCAAAATTTTTGCAAACCCTGATGGTTACTTTAATGTTAATCAGTGACTTAAATCTATATATTCATTGATTTACTTATTATTATTATTATTATTATTATGATTTTTTGGGGGGGCGGAGATCTATAAACAAGTAAAATATTTAAGTGTATATTTTTATCTAATAAACATAAAACATATTTCCTTAATTTGGTACCTTAGTTCCAATATCACAGTGTGCTAAGGTACAACCTACCTTAGTGATGCAACGAGCTATCCTTAGCTCAATAACCAATGTTTTCAGACACTTCTACCGTAATCCAACTTTAAAAGGATAGACATGTTATTCTTCAGGTTTCCTATCTTTTTATTCAAGCTAGAAGTGGGAGGACCAAGATTTATTCTGTGGGTCTTATACTAAATAAGTAATCCTTCTTCTCTTCTCTTACCCAATATTAATATTAATATTATTAACATAAATAGGAGAGGGAGACAATCATCTATTCAAAAGCTCCCAAAAAAGAGGTCATCAAACTATTATGTTTGAATGAAAGGGCAAATAATTCTTTACAACTTTAAGGTTTTCAAGATTAGAATACTGCTTCATTGTAATTCCCAGCATCGAGGCTTCATTTCAGGATTCTCAAATCAGAAGTGGTACCAGTCTAAATCCAGCTTGAGGTAGTGAGTTAATTGTTATTAAGAATCCTTGTCCCTTTTTTTGTACATCTAAGTGTTAAAAAAAATGTAAAAATAAATCATTTGAGGATGATTGAGGAAAGAAGTGAGGCTGTTGTAAGTGTATTAAGGCACCACCTTAATGCAACCTCAAAACTGTAGAGGTGCCGGTTGGATTTCGGCCTCGATTGTTTGGCCCCATGGAATGAAAATTTGACCTTTCCACTCTCGTTAGAGTAGGATGGTAATCAGTTGGATAACCATCCCCATATGTTAGAAATTATCGGTTAGTGAGTAAAAAAGAACAATGTGAGGCATACTGTTTTCTTCAAATTACAGTCTTATATTTCATGATGAAACTTAAATCAGTCATGAAATGTAAGACTGTAATTTGAAGAAAACAGTTTGCCTCACATATGGAGCAATAAAGATAAAATGATGGATTGATTAAGATAGAGACAGAAAGGAATAGAAAAAGAACCTAAGTTTGATAATGACAAGTTTTATATATTAAGACATATGAAAAAATAAATAAATAATTAAAACATATTATAAAGATATATACATAATTTTACATAATTCTTAGTATTATTAACTCAAAAGACTCTATAATGCTATTCCACGTTGGGCCTCACCAAAAGCAAATTCTTGATACCAAGATTTGATAATTATAAAAATGTTCATTAGAGGATGACCCATCATTCCCACTTAGTGGAATAAATTTAAACATAATGGAATCTACATTATATAAACAATTCTACTTACAGAAAATGTTCCTAAATAATATAATTTTTCACAAGCTCACTTTATAATAAACTAAATGGCTTTGTTTTAAATATCTGAAAAACAATTAATATACTGGATAATTAGTTTAAATTAATATTTATACAAATTCTAAAATAATTGAGCATTTTTAGCTGAATAGTTACAAGAAAATAATAAATATAAAATATAATATAATATACTAAGTCACAATATTTTGAAAAAGAATTGGTAGTATCATATAATAATGCAAAGAACCTTAGTACTCTGAGATATAAATTCATTAGGTGTGTCTATTGGACCCAGTTACAATTCTGTGTCTACTTTTTATATCAAATCATATGTTCAATATATTGGATTTACTAATGTACTTATTTATTTATATGGAAATGAATTATACAACCTAAAAAAATAAATAATTGAACAAATTAGTTCACAAGATCAAAATGTTAGAAAAATAAATATTGCTGTCATGCTGAGAGGTAAGGAAGAACCATTTGAATCATACTTTTATATTTTTTGTCAAGCTGTCTGAAATTATTATATTAAATTTAATTTTGTGGTTAATTAAGGTTAATTATGTGTGTAATTACAGTTTATTTGATAAAATTAACATATTGTAATAAGAGCTTTAGTAAATAGTAACGTATGAAGGATGTGGGAAAAAGGATCACAGTCAATCTTAAATTTTAGCTATCATTGTCATCTATTGGGGATTGATGAAAGCTTTCTACAACATTATTTATTCATTTGATGAAATGAACCGACCTTGTTATTATAAAGAATTAGATATGCAATACTATGGGAGAGATAGAGATAGATAACTTTATTTACAAAAAAGGATGAACCATGACTCTGATTGTTTCTATCCGATGCTCTTCTTGTATCAGTAAATATTAAAGTATCTAAGAATTTTTTTGTATTTCGTCAATAAATTCTTTAATATTAGAAGACAACATTGAAATTTATATTTGTTCAAAGTTCTATATTCATTTTATTACTGAGAACAATTATAATCATCAAATCCAGTTCAACTTACATTACAAAATAAATTTAGAAATTATAAAATTTCACAATTTAATGTTATAATTTAATATAAAGAGTCTTATTGATTCATATCTTGATCGTTCATTTTCCATTTAATTTTGAACATTATCTTCCTAAAAATGAAAATAGTATTAATTTTAGAGCTAAACATATAATTTGAAAACCGTTATTATTTGGAATAAATTGATGTTAAAAAAATAAAAACGAGCAAATATCCATACCCAAGTAGGCATGTCACTACTTAGTTAGAGTAAAAAAAAAAACTATGTATAATTGCATTATATGGCAAAGACTGAAACATAATTATATACTGAAATGAACAGCTCAAAAAATAAGAAAAATTGAATGCGAGTAGGTGTTGTCAAAAAACTATGCAGAATGATTTTAGGGCTAGATGAGTTTTTATGGAAAAGAGATATTGGTACAGCCAGGAACACTTAAAAAACTTTGATAACTAAATAAACAGGCAGATTTACCAATGGCACAGTAAATAACTTGGCCTAGAGTAAATAAAATAATGATTTGCCATATTTGAAATGAAAAAGGGAGGTATATTTTACTAAGTTATATTTTTAAAGCAAGGGGGAACTGTTCATTCCCTAATTTTATCCCTTGTAAAATATAAGAAATGATTGTTCTATGTAAAATTTAAATATCCCTGAGGACATGAAGGATTTTATCTCAGTTTAACTTCTAATTTCTATATTTAGAATAGCTCTGATCTGAAAAAAAGAATTTTATTCAAATAAAACATTAAGTGTAGTAGTAATCACAAAAAATTGTATTTAAATTTTTGTGTTGTATAAAGATACAGGAATAAATTTGTGAGATAATTTAATTATCAACAGTACGGCCAACGGATTTTTTTTTTTTTTTAATTGAGTTCCTTACTTTTACTCCAATGAGTTGATTTTGTAAATTTATTTATACATAAATACAATTACCATGAGAGAAAAACATGCTATGTTCATTTACTAAAATAAATTATTTATAAAATAACTGTAATAGCAATGATACAAAATCAGGATTATATGGTTCAGAATACAGTTTTCGTTCAAATATTTGGCCTACATAGAAGCTACACTATTTAACACTATTTGGGATCTGCCATGGTTTTACATCATATCTCTTAATAAAGCCAAAACCATAGATTCCTTTTTATTATTATTATTTTAAGTTGTTCTTTTTAATTTTAACTTAATTATGAGTATATAAAAAAATTACTTTATTTTTTCGTTGATTACAGTATGGAACAGAAAAATTATTACTTATTAGAATTCTTCACATTCCAAAGTCATTTTAGTTCCATTTACCTTGATTTACAAAGACTTGATTGTAAATTAAATAACATCATTCTTCATATAATGATCTCATTATTATTAAAATTAATATAAGTTAATATGTACATAACATTAGAGTCTTTTAAAATCAAACCCATTATGCCCATTCTTCTGGACAAAAAAATAAAAAGTATTTATTTTTGATATATTTGATCTCAGTTAAAATGCCATCGTTAATAGAGTTCTTGGTGTGAAATTAAATTCGAATTTTCAATTTTAATGATGCTAACATAGCTTTTTGTGACTGAAGGAGAATTATTGATATAAAGAGGTACAATTAAAATTCATAATTTTATATTCTATTTTTGTTGGGATCTAAAGGTTTTTGATATATTAGTGAAGGTGCACTTAAACTTAACTATTTTAAAATGAAATTATTTTTTATAAAAGTGTACATACCAGGCTTTCATTATTATTACCACTTAAATACCATAATGTTTTAGTAGTGAATTTATTCCTAATAATTAGTTTAAGTTAATGTTACAAATGTCAATAAATTATAATAAATAAATAAATAAACTTATTACTAAATTTTAATTGTGAATTTTCTATCCTTTATACTTTGTCTTATAAACTGTTGTCCTGTACATCGGTGATGCTCGGAAATACTTTCGTTGAGAAGCTGAAATCATAAAATATTTTTAAAAATGGTTCTGAAGTTTCATAAAAGTATATATGTATATTTCTAGTTATAAATTATATTAATGATCTTTTATGATACAATTTGTTATCTTAATAAGGCAAATAGTACAGTATCAGATATTTTTTTTTTAATCTGTTTTTTATATCTTCCCATATAGATATTGGGGTAGAGTTAAAAAATTATGTTTAAAACATAAAAGACTGATCCCCACACTGAACCCTATCAAAATTTAAAAAATAATATTTATAAACCATAAATGAATGCCTTTTTACAATGATATATTATTAGCAGTCCATTTAGACTTTAGTTCTTATTTTGGTGTCTAGCTAACAATACATACCATGGGCAAATTATTCTTTTACTTTTTTTTTGTTTGTTTTCTTCCTTAATCAAATGACGCTTTTAGGTAGAGGAGATAATCAAATAAAAAAAATTAAAAACTTGTCTGCCTGTGGTATATATTGTCAGTTAGCCACCACAATAATAACTAAAATTGATATGGACTGCTAATAATGTTGCATTGTAAATAAGCAATCATTTCATATTGTTTAAATATTATTTTTTAAAAATTTATCACTTTCAATATAATGTCAGAAATATTCACAGCAAATCAGCAATATTTGCATAAAAGAACGGTGAGTGTAAAGGGGATAGGATTTGAAGCCTACTGGATAATAGAATAGGAAACCTAGAGTAATTAAAAATCAGTGGTTCCCAATTTGCAGAAGTCAGAGGCCCACTAATCTAGGAATTAAAAGGTCTGTGACCTACATGAAGAGTTTAACCTTAAAAAGGAAATGAAACCTCTGCGTTATAGAGGTAATGGCATTATAGCGAGGATAGAAAAAAAAAATACTAGAAATCAATAATAAGCTTTGCTGTAATTGTTATAATTATAGTTATTGTTGTAATTGCTTACCTATACCTAAGCAATTATACAAAATGTGAAATATCTATGGTTTATCGATTAATACTTTGTTAATTCATTCTATGGTTTAAAACATTGATTGTGGATTGGAAAGTGTCTCTAAATTACATTTCTAAGCCTAAAAACTTAAGTTTAGGTGGGGTGTAGACCTTTCTGCACACCGCATTCCTTTCCAAAAATTTCTGGACTTGTGGGCGGCTGACTTCTGTGGTTTGGGAACAACAGATCTATAGTTACTCTAGGTTTTCTATTCAATTATCATAAATGCTTCAACTCCTACCCCCCTCACCCACACTTCTTATTTAATAAACATTTCTTTAAAACTTTCATTTATTTTGCAAATGTTTTGCTCGTACAGCCTGACCTTCCTATAGATCATTGGAAAGACTCTCTGGTCCACCTCTGGATTACAGACCACCTGTTGGGAACCACTGATCTGTTCTTTCCAGTTTTAACTATCACTTTTTTAACTATTTCCTGTTTATCCTCTTCCCTAGCATTTTTAATTAGCTATGTTCCTACTTCATTGCTGAATTTGCACAAGTATTTTAACTCTACACATTTTTTTTTTATTTCAATTTTTTTTTTTCCATTTAAAGATTCCAAAGCTCAATTTATTATTTATTGTATTATTCTAAAGAGATAATTTATCCCATATCTAAGAGGTAATGTTGCTTCTAATTATTTGAAATGAAATGAAAAATAGTGTTTTAATTCAAGTTGTATATGATTAATCAGTCTGGCTCATTCATCATTTTTTGTCAGGTTATTTCAGCTGACTAAAGACCAAGATACTGATATTGGTATCCAGTACTATATAGTGATGGGCACCGAAAGATTCCTGTCAACTAAATAAAGTAATAAAAACCTGAATACGACTATCTAATGGTATCCAATCTAAATTAAAAATTTAAACTTAAACAATCTATCAGTGATCTAGTGGAAAAACATTTTATTATAGGGTATATGATCACCAAAGGAATAGCATTAATTAGTAAAGGTTACTCATTTAATTTTATATTGGTATGTTAATTTTTTTTCTAATAACATATTTTTTTTTTTGCAGACCTACTTTTAAACCTATGGATTGAGAAAGTAGTGTGCTTGATCTCTTGTCACTCCAAAAATTATATAATCTGACCAAGATTAGTTAGGATTGACAATGCTTGTAAAACTTAACAAATTCATAATTTCAAGTAAGGAGCAGAGAGGACATCTTTTGTTTAACTGCTTCAGATCAAAGATGTTAAGGTATTCATAAATTGTCTTTAACTATTATAATATATTCATCTTATCAATTTTTTATTATTATCTTATCAATAATTTATTATCCTATGATAGTAGCTGACAAATTTATTTTACTTTTTAACCTAATTATGTTACAAGTTCCAAGTGGTGAAAATAAATCAATCTCTAGATTATACTGTAGTAATTTTATATATATGTATTGGTTTTATAGAGTTTTCATAGCAAATGAGATGGAATTTTCTTTTAAATTTCATGCACTGGTAAAATTTAGTGAAAAATTGTTAAAAATTCTAATTTGAGAATATTTTTGCAAACAAATATTAATCATCCAAGCCAACTTAAAAAATTAGAAACTAATACAACAATTCAAATGACTAAAAAATATGTAATATATATTAATTGTCCAAGCCAACTTCGAAATTTAGAAAGTAATACAACAATTCAAATGGCTAAACAAAATATAACATATATTAATTATCCAAGCCAACTTCAAAATTTAGAAACCAATACGACAATTCTAATGATTAAAAGAAATTTAGGACTTCTACCATACTTGGTGTATTTTGAGTTCCCGCTCCGTAGGTTAGTAGGGTTTGTGATGCATTAGCAGTAAGAGAAACAGGGTTTGAGAAATGTCCAATCTGATCTACTGAGGTTTCTTGAACTGGAACTGCAAAGGCATCTGTATGTGTTTGTTGGACTTCATAGGATGGTTCCCAAGTTTGCATTACCTGGAAACAGTGAGTTTATAAATAATATTAATACAATATTTTAGTAATGTAGTGAATATAAATTTATTTCACAATGTTGTAAGTATTATTATTAAGTTATAATTATGTTACTTAATTATTTGCTTGAACTTGTAAGTTCAGTTCACCAAACCTGTTTGTATTATTATTGAAAGGAAAATGGATAGATGATAGGCTTACATAGATATATAAATAAATCATGTGAATAATATTTCTAAAATTTTAGTTCTCTTTATTTTAAATTAACCATGTTTGAGAAATAATATTTTTCATTCATGAATATTAACGCAAATTAATCGTTTTTGAAGCATTGGCATTTATTTACTATGCTGATTTTTTGCAACTTGCCAGCAATTATAATATTTCAGTTTAAATTCTTTTTATGAGTTTGAAATCAGTCCGAACAAGTCTGAAAGTAAAATTAATTAAGTCTGGAATGATGGTGTAGAGCATGCACCATTTAAAATGTATAATGTATGTAAAATGGTATAAGTCTTGTTTTTGGTGATTTGCTACAAAGCTTGGTTAAATCGAATCCAGCAATTGTTCAAGGATATACATACATAAAGCCTAGCATTTTGCTAATTGGAAAATCTGATAGTAAAAACTAAAGAAAATGTGATATCCTCCTAGTATGCACTTGTTTTCTATGACAAAAACAAAAGTTCAGGGCATAGAATGTGAACTTCTGATGAAGAACGGATTTCTTACCATAACAGTACAAACTCTAGCCATCATCTGGATAAAGACAAATTAATCAATTAATAATTGTTGGGTTAAGTTCATTTAGTATAATTTGATACTTGGTATTTTGAATAATAGTGAAACCATCATTGTTCGGATAGTTTACACTAAATCCAATGGGTAGAAATCTAAGCAATATTGGGAGAAACTGGAAGTATTAAATCTCTAGCAGAGTAGGGCTTAATATGTTTAAAGTCTTAAAGCAAAAAATATATATTTCTGGATTTGTCACTCACTATAATCTATGACTGCTACTTTATTAATTACATCAATCTTTTTCTTAATACAGAAATAAATTAAAATTTGTGACCAAAATTTTTAGAAAATGCTGATTTAGAATGCACTCTAATGGTATGGACAGATTTTATTTGTTGAATTAAAATGTAGACTTATTCCAATGGAGTCTATTTTGGTAAAATAAATTTTATAGCTTTTTAACTGTAAAGGAAAAAACATTAAATTTTTAAACTTTTACATTTAAAGAAAAACTACTAATAAATAAATTTATTATTTGATTTAGTTATTTGGTTCAGTGCCTAACATTAGTAATGTTGTGGCCAACACGCATCTACCGTATAACATATGTTTTTATTGTTTAAAAAGACATATGTTTTGCTTTTGTTTTTTATATTGTAAAAAATAGAACATACACTTTGTGAGTCTCTTGGTGTGCACACACGTATCGTCTCCTCACTACCCACACATAGTTGCCAGCATTCTGGCCATCTTTGCCAACTTAGTCATTTTAGGCACACCGGGTGGACTTCTTCCACTCATCCTCCCAGAGGACAAGGCGGCCAGACGTATGTCGATCTACTTCCAAGAGAATAGCCACTCAGAACAACCACAACCGGGGCCCCACCAGTCACCGGCGATATAAGACTTTTTTTTCTAGTTTGTATATTTTTTGTGTTTAATTAATTTTATTTTGCAATAGTGTTAAGCTTTCTTTTTTTTTCTAGTTTGTATATTTTTGTTCCTTTTATTATCTTTACTTATTTAAAAATAGAAAAATAACAAAATTCCTCTCTTTTCTTTTCACGGTTGGGCTCGTAAAGATTTCTTTCGAACCCCTACCCGCTGTAACAAGTAACAAACAAAATCTCTTGATCAATCATACGATAGTGCATCTGTTTTTCAACTACACTTAATTATTTTCTACGTTGATTTCAGTTTTCTAGATCAGACTACTTTTTCTTTAATTAGATTTTATTTATCATCAGAATTACCATCCAATTCTCAGCTCCTTTGGAGTCCTGGCCATAGTGACCTCATCACCATTCTAAGACACTGATACTGTCATTTCATCTTGGAGACTGATCTGCTCTAAAACAAATATCTCATGTTTTATACTTACATTACTTGCCTCATTTTTTAAAATTAAAAAAAAAACAGTGATCTCCTGAGTACATTAGCCTCCATTCTCCTTCTCTGGTTCCCTAATTAGAAGGGGGCTGGGCCGACTGTGGTTTTCCACCCTTAACTAAAGTTAACAAAGTGGTTGTTGATTTCTTTGATAGAGAGAATTCATTTCCCAATATGTTCTGTATTCTGGTTTTCAGCAGTCTCTAGAATGGTGCAGCTGGGATATAGTGGATCAATTGGTTTTCCTATGTTTATGTCTGTAAGTACTAACCTAAAGAAAGTATTGTAATCGATTGAACTTTTTTTCCTAAAAATACACATTCTCATCATCCCATGTTTCAAGGAGTATTAAGATTTATTCAGTATTAAGTTGGTAACTTCATACCTAATCATTTTTAAATCCAAAAAGTTGGAAAATTTAAAGAAATGTTTTGAAGTCAAAAACTGTTTTTGGTTAAAATACAAATTTAGTGAATTTTATTTTATTGCTTCAGTTAAGACAGATATAGTTTTCTACAATGTATACATTTGGTCGCCAAAAAAAGTCACAAAATGATACTTATAGAAACTGTCATAAAAAGAACTATGAAATTCATGATGTTTATGATAAAAATGGTGAATAGTAAAATCATAAACAATTTATTTAACATGATGAATGATAAGTAGATAAAATTTAAATTTTACTATATTCTAGTCAAATTACAAGTTAACCTAGAAGTAATTGTAAACTAATTTCTTTCAATGTATTCTGGAAAACTGTGCCACTCTGGGGGTATCCAAGCCCAAATTTTATAAGACCATCTTTTATCAACATGGCTACCTTATATTTTTTGGTTTATTGTCAGTAACTTCTAAAGTAAGACTAGTAGCTTAACCATGTAGATTAGATGTAGAATTTAGGTTCATTCCTGTATACCCATTTAAAATAAATGAATTTAATTTTTTTTTTCCTTTTTTATTGGGTATTTATATTCAGAAGTAAAAATTTTATTTAATTTTTTTTTTGTTTGTTTTTTTGTAAATACCCATATAAATTAATTTATTTAGGGATTACAGTAGTTTTTAAACATCTGTCAAGTGTTTCCTGTTTGAAGTTAATTCAATTTTTTACCCAAACTGAACCACAAGAACAGTAAATGTTTTTGAAAAGTTGGTATTGGACAAATGCACTTTACCAGACGTTACACAATGGTAAAAAATTTACCATTCTTGGTTAAGGCATAGGCCTAATAAATCAAATTTTTAAACATTTATATTTTTAAGTTTATTGACAATAACTCTTAACTGTTTCAAGTAGCTAGTTAAATATCACCATAAACTGCTTTATAGAACATTTAACGAGCTTAAATTTGAGTTTTAATTGAGTATTTTATGTATAATAATTCTCTTGATGAAGTTTTACCAGAACTAATATTTATAATATTTTAATTTATAACTCAAAATATGTCTGTTGCTATGTCAAAATATGTATGTAGCAGCTTTTAAATATTTTTAAATTTATACTACTAAAACATTGAACTATGGTGCATTATGAATATTTTTAAATATTTACTTATTTGATTTCTAATCTAGAAAATTTTGATACTATGTTTTAATAGGCAATAGATTTAAAAAAGTGATATATATCAATGACACTAACCATTAATTAAGAAAACACCTACGCTTACAAAGCAAAGGTTTTTATATATAGTTTCAATCTTTTATCAATGGAACATATAACATTTAGTTTTAATTATTTTATAATGAATAATAATTCAAAAATATTTTTTAAATTAAAACTTTTTTTTTGTTATTTGTAACTAAAAATACTATTTTACTTGGTTTAAAGCGACTGCAGATTGTCAATACTTCTA
The DNA here is from genome assembly GCF_000696795.3 of Halyomorpha halys. Lineage (NCBI taxonomy): Eukaryota > Metazoa > Arthropoda > Insecta > Hemiptera > Pentatomidae > Halyomorpha > Halyomorpha halys. The sequence goes on from NW_027105103.1 coordinate 218,061, forward strand.
CATAGCCATGTTGTTCTGTAACACGATTTTAAATAACTATTACCATACGTCCTTGACCGTTAGTTAAACACAAAATGTTTCAAAATCAATTTTATTGAAATGTCCGTATAGGACTTCTTAGTTTAGCTAATGTCTTCAAGATATATATGGTTTGTAACTACTTTTTATTGTATTAATAAAACCCTAGAAAAAAATAATGATTTATATTTATGGGGAGTAACAGTTTCTCCTCCTATATAAATAGTATATTAAAATTTTTGAATGTTTATAAAGTTTGATGGCAAAGTCGTTTTAATATTTGCGGTGATTTTGCTAGTTTTTTTTTGTGTGTGTGGGTGTGGAGAACACACCCACAGCTGAACCCCTGGTCGTAATTTCCACATCCACTTTTTTTCGTAGTATTTTACGAATGGTAGTTTCCCCCTAGCTCAGCAGCAAAAACTATGGTTTATGCAGACCAAAGTATTTTCGGTGACCGGACTTCTCTGGCCGTTGTAATTTCTCTTTGACCACCAATCTGTTACTGACTGGCCAAGTCCCGCTCAACACTGACCATCCGTAAAATATATGCCCCCGGGAAAATTCCTTTTGCAGATCTCTCTTTTAGTTAATGTTTTGAAAAGAGTTGATAAATGTCTATGGTTTTGTAATATGTAATAAAGTCAACTCCACTCCTATAAAAAACTGTTGACAAATTATTTTATCAGACAAAAAACCGGGAATGATTTTGCTTTTTTCTTTCTCTGCCGATCAATTTTGAATAGAAAATGTAAGACAACCATTATTTTAAATAATTGAGACAAGATTGAAGAAAACTTTTATTTGGTATTTTTGATACTCTTTCCTACATAACACCTTGTTTAATTTTTCAAACTTAAAATTTTAGAAGTTTTCATATGTTAAAAATTGAGTCATTCCCCCTTCAACAGGTATAAATAAACATTAATTTTAATTTTTCTCATAATCATATTTGTAACTTAACCACCTTCATTCATGTATCTCTGTGATTCAAAAAATTTAGTACTAATAAACGTATCTTTTTTTCCTATCTTTAACCGAGGTTCTCCGTTGGAACTCTCACTTCAAATAAGAATTATTTCCTTTATAATCTGAGGTTCGTTTTCAAACCACTGATTTCGATTCTTAGTAAGCTATATTTACAGCAGGAGGGTTCAACTTCCATCTCCAGGGACTATACGGAGAAATGCGTATTATTTTGCATTTTGCCACCAGCGATGGAAGATATAGCGGCGACCTTCATGAAATTATTGCTATATATCCGTAGATGATTTTATTTATTTATTTTCAAATAGGACGCACCTATGTTACTTTGCTACTTAAAACAATCTTTAATACGTTTTCTTTTCAGAATTACCTCATTTTCTTGGCAATTATTATTGAATCTAACATATCTACATGAATTCTTTAAAAATCGGTGTATTAAAAAATCTGATCCCCACCAAAATGAAAAATTATTTGAAATTTATTCATCGCTTTTCTATTATGGTAAATAATATAATTCAATGTTTTAGGGGAGCTATCTATAGGCTACGCATAAAACTAAAAATATTAAAAAACGTATATTTATGTATCCAACTAAAAAAATATGAACTAAACTTCTTACTTCTTGTACAGGAGCGTAGTGGTAAGGGGTGACTTCGTAGAGTGGCTGCTGTAGTTTGTCATAGAGATACTTTCCCGTAAGCGCGAGCGAAGCTAGTAGTGCCAGCCCTGAGAAGGCTAACGTTTTGAGAACGAGGAGCTTGAGTGCTGTAAGCGCACTCATGATTGCGCCTCCAGCCTTGAAGCCGATAGCGAGTGGTAAGAGAATCTGGCCATCCTTGTGACCGCGGCCTGAAACAGAATAGTATGTTGCAAACTGATCACAGGATTTTCAGGATTATTAATTTAATCTAAAAAACAAAACCAAAGTTATGTAATTAAAGAATGAAAGAAAAAATTACAAACAAAAAATAAATGATGTTTCTAGAATTAGTAAAATAAATAATTGACTTATACTGAACAAAGAGAGAAAAAATAAAATAAAGTATTAGAAATAGAGTTCATAATAGGATGCCCTGCATCTGTATGGGCTTTAGTGTTCAAGATTTGGTTCGGATTCCTATGTTGTAAGGCACTGCACTTTTAACTAGTGGAATTTTGTAAACAGTTTTTTATGAAATTATCGATTTATTCCACGATATAATTGGCTATTTCTTATAAACTACGGGACGATATGCAATTCTCAGGACCTTGTTTTGGTCAAATGAAAATAAAAAAATTTTAATAGGGTCTTTGTCGTCTGTCATGTATCATCGCTGACAAATTTGGATAAAAAAATATTTATGCAGATTAAAATGTATGTATGGTTAAAGCATCCTTATAATATGAAAGAGAGGATTACAATTCTAACGAAAAGTAATATTTAAATACTTTATGATTTCATATTAGAAAACTTAGAGAAAAGTTTGATCGCCAAATTTGTCAAGAAAATAAACAAGAATGGTTTTGTTAGGAGCTGTGATGACTCAGACAGTCGATGGTTGACTCATACCCAGCTTCCCCTCAACTACAAGAAATCAATCATCGTTTAGAAAAAAAACAAAAAAACATGCATTATTTTGTTCTGTTAACCTGATTGGATTCATAAATTTTAAAAAATTTAAATAGTTTTTAGAGTCACATAAAAATTGAATAATCAGTTAAAGTTATTTCACACATTTTTTAAATTAAAAAAAATGTCACTTCATCATCTCGTGATCAGGAATATAATTCATTTCATTAATATAATTTAATTAACTTTAATTCGTTGGTGAAAAAAGCTTACCAAAATTTCAATTTGAATTTTTTTAAAGAACACGTTCTTAAGACGAATTAATTAATTATACATAAGGATAATACTGAAGTTCGATTCTTGGTTATTTTTTTCAGTATCTCCACGTTCCACTGCCTGGAGCTGAAGGATTATTCTTTTGGTTGCCAATCTAATTTTTTTTTAAACCCCATTAGTCATAATATAGAAGCTAAAATATTTCTTCATTATTATTCTAAAAGTTGTATACAATTTAGTGGATACATATTTTTCTGTAAGGTAAGCTTCAAGGATATTAAAACGTTGGTTTTTCCAATTTTTTTTATCTTTACATTTTTTTTATTTGCACCTGTAAATCTTGTTTATAACCAGCAAATGAGCTGTACTATTCAGGCATGGCATGAGGGAGACAGCACTCAGTCTGCATTCTGTCTCAGCACCTACTAATTGGCAGTTACCTAAAATCTTTTGCTACGAAGATGTCTAGTACATTGGTTTTTTTTATGCTGGGAATTTGGTAAGTCGGTTTATCAGGACCAAAGACGTCTAAGGATAGATGACGTACCATTGGCCTGAATTTCTCGTCCCTTGGTGTACATAATCGTGAACCACAGTAAGTGTGTTTTGTATTATAGTTATTTCCTGTTAGAAATGTTCTACTAAGAGATTCGAACATATTTGATATTTAGGTGGACAATAAATAGAAGCTAGTGATAGGTTATTGTATTTTTTTTCTAATTGTATGCTTGTAATTTGAATCTGATGCCGTCGATTTTATGTGAATAGGACAATGTCTGAGGCTAGATTTTATAAATATGGCTGTCTCTCCATGGGCTGTATTATCAAGGTGGTTTATCCTGTATAAGTTATAGTTAAGCATTGAAAGTTTGTTGCGGGGTATGAGATGTGTTTCCGTTAGTAGCGCAATATCAAAAGGGTTTTTATGAAGATAAATTTCCAGTCCGTTTTATGTCGTAGAAGTCTGTCGGTTTTCCAAAGGATTGACAGTTAGAGAACTAGTGTCCATTGGCAGTGACTTATATTTGTAATAGTTGATTAAGTAAGCTGAAAAGAGGCTGGATGAGTGAATTTAAACTTATAAATTTAAGTGTTGATAAGGTTCAGAACCTGCATGAGGCTTATTACTGCCTCCTCTCATACCTAACATTAGATGTGGCTGAGAGTGAGCTTCAATGTTGAGAATGTTGCCATCGATTAATATTCGTTGAATGTTGCCAAAGGTTTGCGTGATTAAAAATCAAATACTAGTTGAGATAAAACAATAAAATTTGGGATATAATTTTAATTGTATGAAAAAATAAAGCATGGTAAATTTCATCCAAATCTGATATCATGAGTGGCATGGTCTAGATGAAAAAGGTTATAAATGATCCGTAATTAACCAAATAAACCATTAAACATTTGGATTCCGTATTATTGTTATAAAATCCGTTTAGTTTTTAATTATGCTTTTAACTCCATTATTGATAATTAATATCTTTCTTAAAAACTATTGCGTACTTTTTTCTATAACACTGACACTGGTAGAAAAAACTCTTTATATTGAGAACTCGTCCTTTCATTGAATAATTTTTTCCGCATATTCAAAAAAAAATTGCGCCGCGCACAATATATCTTGGTTTGCTGTCCTTCGAATTCCTACCTATCACCTTTGCATGACAAGCACGCTTAGGAAAATAAGGATAGTCACCAAGGAGTCACGTCTATGTTAATGGAACAAAGCTTAATAAAAAGTAACGAAAGCAATTTTTTAAATATTTTCTTCTGTGCGCAATTATCTAGGGCAAAATGAATAAGCCGATTGTTTCGTTTATAACGGAGGAACATTGTCCCTAGAATGAATAAAATATTCTTTATTATATCTGAACCATTTTACGGAATCTGTTAATGCGATTCTAACTGAAATGTCTTAATCAATAAATTATATGTTCCGTTACAACGAGGAGTTAAAGTTGGATGTAATTTGTTATTTTTAATAAAATATTAAGATATGCTACTTATATACGAAATAATATTTATTTTCTGATTTTAAAAAAAAAATAAGCATTTACCATATTAAATAAATATTTTAAAATAAAGCCACATAATCCGTAGAAAATAATAATATTCAATGCCTATCAAAAGTTTAAAACATAGTTTAATAACTTACGGAAAAGTATGGAAGTGTAAAAAAAAAATTGATTAAAATTCATTCGTCGATGTCAGTCATTAAACACTAAATTTAATTGATATGACCAAAGTTGTAGATTTTGCGAAATTCCTAGTCGCTGGTACAATCCATTTGTTAATAGGTATTACTCTGTAGTTTAAAAGGTATTATTGACCTTCAAAAATTTATTTTAAAGTTAGATCAGCCACTTCGATATTTTTAGGAGTTGAACATTAATAATTTTACTTTATAGAATTTCCTCTTCGTTTATAGGCCAAAAGCTATAAGTTTGTTAATTTTAAAGTTTATACTATATCTGTAAGTAGGTTAGAATTTCAACTGATGAGCGAGTGATTAAGAAAATGTAACTCATTGCTTGTGAGTGAGCAGACGAGCCGTACCAGGAGTTGTATAATATTCAGCCTACTGTACGACATTTTGAATAGCACAATTTATAATGTGGCTAGCCTAAGTAAAATAGGGTTTCAAATGAAATGCAAGGGTTTTTTAGGACTTAAATTCGAAATGTGTAAGGTATTCGTTAATATTCAAGTGTTCTAAATTACTTGACGGAGTTGATAGAAATCGGCGTTATAATACCGTCGATTTTGTCCGTATTTCCGAACCAGATTTATTATAATGGATAATTATTCGACGGTGATTTTATTGTTCTTTAGTTCCTGTAAAAAATTTATTTTTGGATATATTTTTTTAACTTTTGACTGAATGACATTTAACGATCCTAGACATCAATAAAGACTTAAAGATGTTTATATTAAAATACCATGTTACATCAACATTGAAACAAACTTCTAACAAACTAGGAAGAACTCAGCTGAAGGTTGAAGTTGCTTCAGATTTTAAGCCTAATAATCGTTCAGGCCTTCTTGTCCTTAGAGCTACATTTAAATACATAAAAGAAGACGTAAGGGGATGTCAGACTGATAGAGGAAGACTGTGTCAAATTAGGTACAGAGGTGGGGGGCATGGAGAGTTCATCTAAGCAGATATCTTAAAATTTGTAGGAGAAGATTTTAGGAGAACCAATACATTTTAAGGAAATGGGTCATAAATCCCCCAATAAATTTTTTTTTTTTTCAGAAGATGTAGAGGGCGAAGTAGGTGAGGTCCAGAAGTAAGAGTGAGATGGTTTTGTGGGAACATTGCTCTGTTCACGTATGTTACACATAAAGCTGTATGAAAAATGTCGGTTTCAGGTTAAATAACATTTTGGCCCTGCCCGATGACACTTCTTACTTTCAGTAGTAATAAAATATAAACTATTAATTAATTATCATTTTGTTTTCTTTTGACCGCATCCCCAACCATCGTTTTCACAATTTGAAATAATACAGTCGATCATTTATATGTTTAATAGAATAGAAACATATGATGGTCAATGGATGTCAAAGAAAAGGCATTTCCTCTGATCCCAAAGCGATTAGTTTGGTCAACCTTAATAGGCCATATGTTCTTAGGAACAACTACATAGTTTATAACAATAGGGGTTGAAGATCCTTTTATTATAACTATTAATAACAATAGCGTTTCTTAACTCTTATATACCAAAATTCTGAATCTTTCATACCTACAGTTTCAAGATTCATATATCTATATGGAAAACCTACAACGAACACAAGAGAAAGTACGTGTCTATAGCCATTACAAAAATAGTTTGTGATTATAACTAAGAAAGCAAACAAACCGATGCTTATCACTAATAATTATCAACTAGCAAATAGTGTGACCGGACTCCGTGACCGTTGGTCACAGTCCAGATGACGATGGGGACAGGCTCACGAAACGTGTTTGCTCCACTTTTGCTGTCTTCCCACGAGGCTACTCGAACCCGGTTAAGGTGTATGCAGTAAGACACATTAGTATGATATAGGAATTTGGAAGATTAATTTGTATTTTACATAATCTTTTGGCAAATTCGTAAAGGTTTTAGGAATATTGTATCCTTTTTCTAGCATATGATACAATATGAATAATAACTATTGTGTCGGAGTCATGAAGTAAAACTCGAATGAACTTCCAAACTAAATTATTTAAGCGTAGTTCTTACCATAAATAAAACAAATTATTTTTAAAAACCTAGTTGCTTCAACTGTAAAGAGATTTTTTTTTTTTAAATAATTAATGTTACATTAACTTTAAACATTATATTAATTTTATGAATGTAGAGTTTAATTTTCTCGATTAGCTTAGGGACGTTATTTTCAAACATTCAGAACAGATAATTTTACATTTTATTTAAAATTATCACTATAAATAATAGGAGTGTGTGGTGGCCACGGGGTAAAGCGCGTGGCTACTAGCTCTAAGGGCTCGAGTTCGAATCCGGCTGAGCAGAAAATTGTTTTCTATTGCACTGTAGCCGTGAGTCAACTCCTTTTAGTACTTGAGCCCAAGAGAAGAAAAAAGGCAGTTATCTCAACCTAATTTTTGATTACTTTAATTAAAACTATGTATAATTAATAGTCAAAATTGATGAGTCTGTCAAGTATAGGTAGGTGGAATAAAAAATGGTGGCTATTTCAAAGCGATAAAAAAAACAAATTTTTCATACGTAGCTCTATATCTTAAAAAGTAGGAATAACACAAGAAAACCTAAGAGAATGTCATTTAAGAAGAGTAAATTTGCTGAAATGTGAGCCCTAATAGAGTTATTTGCGTTAAATAGTTTTCGAGATATACCTTTTTAAAAAGCAAAATTTCTTAAAAATCTACCGAAAGATTAGTAGTTAGTTAATTTATTTTGAAAAATTTATATCTCAAAAACCATTTGACGTACAGATGTCTATTAGCACTTATTAAAGTTATTTTAACGAGCTATAATGTAGTTTATGATGTTTATCTTCGTAGGAGTAAGAGTTTACATGAAATTTGCTAAAATAAATTGATTTATAGTTGTTCCGACAAATTTTCATTTGCCAAATTCATATTCATATGTGAATATCATAAAAACTACTACCCCTACGAAGATAAGTGTCATAAAGTACTTAATAGTAAGTTAAATTTCCTTTATTTTGAATATTGGCAGACATGTGTGCGTCTTATGGATCTAGAGATATATTTTTTCAAAAATCCAACATTTTATTCGAACAACTAGAAACTAACATTTTGTGAGTTTATTTTGTCAAATATCATAAAAACTACTACTCCTACAAAGATAAACATAATTAACTATTTTGTAGTAAATTTAACTAGCTTTAATTTGAGCGCTGACAGACATCTGTACGTCCAATGAAATGAAGTTTTTCATAAATCAAACTTATTGTCCGCACAACTATAAACCAATTTATTTTAGCAAATATCATGAAAACTACTTTCCTACGGAGGTAAAGGTCATAAACGTTTTAATAGTCCATTAAACTAGCTTTAATTTGAGTGCTAATAGAACGTCACATAGTTCCTGAGGTATAGAATTCTCAAAATAGATTAACTAACTACTAATCTTTTGGTAGATTTTTAAGAAATTTTGCTTTTTAAAAAGCTATATCTCGAGAACTATTGGACGTTAATAGCTCTTTTAGGGATAATATTTCAGCAAATTAGCTCTTCTTCAAATAATGTCATCTTAGATTATCTAGTGTTTTTGTTAGTTTTTAAGATATAGAGAATGAAAAATTAGTTTTTTTTTAAGGTTTTGAAATAGCCGCCATTTTTTATTCCTCTACCTATACTTGGCAGACTCGTCAATTTTGACTATTAATTAAACCTAGTTTTCATTAAAGTAATCAAAAATTGTGGTGAGATAACTGCCTTTTTTTCTTTCGGGCTCTTGTACTATTTGGGTTCTTGGAGCCCTCCTGGGAGTCCAGCCTCTTAAATTGGGTAAAAATCTGGCGGTCGAGCGAGATTCTCACAAATCAACAAATCACCTCCTTGCACAAAAGTTGGTCTAGTAATAGTACTTCTTTACAAAGTACTGAATCCCTGACCCTTCAGTGGTTGTAGCGGTACAATCTAAAATATAAATAACTTACTTAAAAGATTAATATAAGTAACGTAGTTTTAAAAACTTTTTTGTGGATAGTAAATTTACTAAATTTGATTATTTCCAAAGGTTTCTTCAAAATTTAAAATTTAGATAGAACGAAAACGTTAATGTAGGAAAATACTTTTTAAATTTTTGTTTATGTTAATTTTTTGAAGGTTGGAATAATCATTGACTATGTTCTTTATTTTTTTTAATGCCAAACCCATTTTACATTTATTCTATTCCTTTCTTAAGAATTTATTCTATTCCTTTCTTGTATAATAATATATATATATATATATATTTTAATTTTGGGTTTAACGTCCTTATGTTCTTCAACATAGGGCAGAAAAGACTGGTTATCCTATAGGTTACCAACCTATTCCAAACCGAGTGAGAAAGTTGTGAATCATTCTGAGTCCACCACGAAATACAGATCAATTCCTCCTGCCGGATTCGAATCGACAACTATTCTAACTACGTTTTCGGCTCCACACGATCTGCCATCTACGTCCTCTTAAAAAAATTTCTTTCCAGAATGATGATTTCGTTTAAATATGAAATGTAGAAAACCTTCCTGAAAAACTTAATTAACTGTGAGAATACTAATGCTAAGTGTTCTTGTGTTTTTTGCTTAATGATTTATTTTCCCGAGTTAACTTTGTATACACTATTCTTAAGGAAGGGTCACACACGTCTTAACATTAGCCAATGATCGCAAAATGCTAATATGTCCGCAACTATGAATGCCAACATTGGAAGCAAATATTTTTCAATGTAAATTGGTCCAGATTGGACTAGTCCAATTTTCTGGTTCCATTTAACTCTGTTTTAAATTATAGATGTTACATTATATACATAGTAGCTATAAAGATTCTAATTTTTTTTTTGTTTATTTAATTTAAATAAAACTCCATTTAACAAAAATAAATAGTGAAATTGGATTCAATATTATTTGAAAATCGTTCGAAATATTTTCTATAAATTCTTATAAGTAAATCATATTTTCTGAAGTAAACTTGATTTTGTAATAATTATTTATTGATAAAAGATACCGTATTATATTTGTATTCGGAAGATAATAAACAAGTGTAACGAAACTGAATCACAGAGCTGTAATACCGTGAAACCGCTCCAGCAATCTGATGGCTAAACTTTATTAATCAGTTCCACGCCGCCTGTTTAACAAGTTACTTCTAACAGACAGTTACCGGTAACTGTAACTAAGGAAGTACCAAGAACTCTTACAAATAACATAGATTAGAGCAGGTTTAAATGGTTAGTATCAAATGCAAATATAATCCATTTATATATGTATAAATAGTTGACCGTAAAAATTGATATATAGGAAGATGGTCAGGGTTGCGGTCACAAGTGAAACGAAAATAGTTTACAACTATTTTATTTTCCAACGTTTCGCCCCACTTTGTAGGGCTTCATCAGGGCTAAAAAGATACAAAATGAAACTATGTTAAGATAAAATGATAGAATTAAAAATAAAAAG